>NC_012871.2:32992876-33044592 GCF_000003195.3 Sorghum bicolor
TATAGGACGTCCCAGTTGGAGTCAATGACGCCGTGGTGATCCATACAAGTTAGAGTTATTTTCCAGTCCGAATCCAACTCCCAAAACATGTTGGGTTTGGACTCTTTGTTTCCTTGCTTTAGAAGCGACGTGGTAACTTGATAGAGGATGTTGTGGAGGCTTGGACCTGATCTCCAATCACCTTTGTTAAGTTATCACTCTTCCCATATGCAATCAGCCCTTGAAGTTGGTGTTGCCTCAAATTCTGAATGCAGTTGAACCTTCCCTTGCTGATCTTGTCCATTATTCCTGAGCAACACGAAAGTGCACGTGTCTCCATTGTCTAAATATGATTGACAAGAGTTTAAAACTGAACTTACTTGAAGGTTGAGTTGACGGGCACGAGCATGAGTAAGAGGACCAGCTATAGGTTGTGTCGGAGAGGATGTAGGAGAGGATGTATCGCTGGTGTTGATAGGTTGTGTCGGAGAGGATGTAGGAGAGGATGTATCGCTGGTGTTGATGTCCTCATCAGTGCACCAATCTTGCACCGAAACTAACAAGTTCTCCAAATGGACCGAAGCGAGATTGCAAATGACACACGTCATCAAGGAGTTCCATCGGGTGCATCCAAATTGATTTCCAAGCATATGGTATGTTCCATGAAATCATACACCTATCTTGCATCAAGACTAGCACTATCTCTCAACAGACCGAACCGAGCCTCACTTGGGCCTCTTCACCTAGGAGTACCAACAGGTGCTTCCAAAATGGTTTCTTAGACTTTGGTGCATTAGGCGCAAACCGTGCAGATATCTTGCACTGAAACTAATACTATCTCTAAGCAAACCAAAGTGAGATTCCATATCACAAACATCATCAAGGAGTTCCATCGGGTGCATCCAAATTGATTTCCAAGCATATGGTATGTTCCATGCAAACCGTGCACCTATCTTGCATCAAGATTAGCACTATCTCCAAACAGACCGAACCAAGCATGCACTTGAGCCCCTTCACCTAGGAGTACCAACAAGTGCGTCCAAAATGGTTTCTTAGACTATGGTGCCTTAGGTGCAAACTGTGCACCTACACCAGAACTAACAATGTCTCCACATGGACCGAAGCGAGATTCCATATGACACATTCGTCAAGGAGTTCCATCGGGTGCATCCAAATTGATTTCCAAGCATTTGGTATGTTCCATGCAAACCGTGCACCTATCTTGCATCAAGATTAGCACTATCTTCAAACAGACCAAACTGAGCATCCACTTGAGCCACTTCACCTAGGAGTACCAACAAGTGTGTCCAAAATGGTTTCTTAGACTATGGTGCATTAGACGCAAACTGTGCACCATCTTGCACTAAAACTTACAATGTCTACAAACGGACCGAAGCAAGATTCCATATGGCACACGTCATTTAGGAGTTCCATTGGGTGGGTCCAAATTGATTTCTAAGCATATGGTATGTTCCTTGCAAATCATGCACCTATCTTGCATCAATATTAGCACTATCTCCAAACATATCAAATCGAGCTTCAACTTGAGCCTCTTCACCGAAGTACCAACAGGTGCTTCCAAAATGGTTTCTTAGACTATGGTGCATTAGGCGCAAACCATGCACATATCTTGCACCGAAACTAACACTATTTCTAAACAGACCAAAGTGAGACTCCATATGACACACGTCATCAAGGAGTTCCATCGGGTGCATCCAAATTGATTTCCAAGGATATGGCCATGCAAACCGTGCACCTATCTTGCATCAAGATTAGCACTATCTCCAAACAGACCGAACCGAGCTTCCACTTGAGCCTCTTCATCTAGGAGTACAAACAAGTGTGTCAAAAATGGTTTCTTAGACTATGGTGCATTACGCAAAAACTATGCACCTATCTTGCACTGAAACTAACATGGTCTCCAAACGGACCGAAGCAAGATTCCATATGACACACGTCATCTTGCATTGGGTTCCATTGGGTGCGTCCAATTTGATTTCTTAACATATGGTATGTTGCATGCAAACTGTGCAACTATCTTGCATGAAGATTAGCACTATACCGAACAGACCAAATCGAGCCTCCACTTGAGCCTCTTCGACTACGAGTACCATCGGGTGGGTCTAAAATGGTTTCTTAGCCTATGGTGCATTAGGCGTAAACCGTGCACATATCTTCTACCAAAACTAACACTGTCTCTAAACGAACCAAAGCAAGATTCCATATGACACAAATCATCAAGGAGTTATATCAGGTGCGTCCTAATTGATTTCTAAGCATATCGTATGTTCCATGCAAACCATGCATCTATCTTGCATCAAGATTAGCACTATCTCCAAACAGACCAAACCTAGCATCCACTAGAGCCCCTTCACCTAGGAGTACCAACAAATGCGTCCAAAATGGTTTCTTAGACTACGGTGCATTAGGTGCAAACTGTGCACCTATCTTGCACCGAAACTAACAAGTTCTCCAAATGGACCGAAGCGAGATTTCAAATGACACACGTCATCAAGGAGTTCCATCGGGTGCATCCAAATTGATTTCCAAGCATATGGTATGTTCCATGAAATCATACACCTATCTTGCATCAAGACTAGCACTATCTCTCAACAGACCGAACCGAGCCTCCACTTGGGCCTCTTCACCTAGGAGTACCCACAGGTGCTTCCAAAATGGTTTCTTAGACTTTGGTGCATTAGGCGCAAACCGTGCAGATATCTTGAACTGAAACTAATACTATCTCTAAGCAAACCAAAGTGAGATTTCATATGACAAACGTCATCAAGGAGTTCCATCGGGTGCGTCCAAATTGATTTCCAAGCATATGGTATGTTCCATGCAAACCGTGCACCTATCTTGCATCAAGATTAGCACTATCTCCAAACAGACCGAACCGAGCATCCACTTGAGCCCCTTCACCTAGGAGTACCAACAAGTGCGTCCAAAATGGTTTCTTAGACTATGGTGCATTAGGTGCAAACTATGCACCTATCTTGCACCGAAACTAACAATGTCTCCACATGGACCGAAGCGAGATTCCATATGACACACATCGTCAAGGAGTTCCATCGGGTGCATCCAAATTGATTTCCAAGCATTTGGTATGTTCCATGCAAACCGTGTACCTATCTTGCATCAAGATTAGCACTATCTCCAAACAGACCAAACTGAGCATCCACTTGAGCCCAGTTCACCTAGGAGTACCAACAAGTGCGTCCAAAATGGTTTCTTAGACTATGGTGCATTAGGCTCAAACTGTGCACCATCTTGCACTAAAACTTACAATGTCTACAAACGGACCGAAGCAAGATTCCATATGGCACACGTCATTTAGGAGTTCCATTGGGTGGGTCCAAATTGATTTCTAAGCATATGGTATGTTCCTTGCAAATCATGCACCTATCTTGCATCAAGATTAGCACTATCTCCAAACATATCAAATCGAGCTTCCACTTGGGCCTCTTCACCGAAGTACCAATAGGTGCTTCCAAAATGGTTTCTTAGACTATGGTGCATTAGGCGCAAACTATGCACATATCTTGCACCGAAACTAACAATATTTCTAAACAGACCAAAGTGAGATTCCATATGACAGACGTCATCAAGGAGTTCCATCGGGTGCATCCAAATTGATTTCCAAGCATATGGTATGTTCCATGCAAACCGTGCACCTATCTTGCATCAAGATTAGCACTATCCCCAAACAGACCGAAGCGAGCATCCACTTAAGCCCCTTCACCTAGGAGTACCAACAGGTGCTTCCAAAATGGTTTCTTAGACTTTGGTGCATTAGGCGCAAACCGTGCACATATCATGCACTGAAACTAATACTATCTCTAAGCACATCAAAGAGAGATTCCATATGACACATGTCATCAAGGAGTTCTATCGGGAGTGTCCAAATTAATTTCTAAGCACATGGTACGTTCCATGCAGACCGTGCATCCATCTTGCATTAAGATTAGCACTATCTCCAAACAGACCGAACCGAGCATCCACTTGAGCCCCTTCACCTAGGAGTACCAACAAGTGCATCCAAAAAGGTTTCTTAGACTATGGTGCCTTAGGTGCAAACTGTGCACTATCTTGCACCAAAACTAACAATGTCTCCACATGGACCGAAGCGAGATTCCATATTTCACACGTCGTCAAGGAGTTCCATCGGGTGCATACAAATTGATTTCCAAGCATTTGGTATGTTCCATGCAAACCGTGCACCTATCTTGCATCAAGATTAGCACTATCTTCAAACAGACCAAACTGAGCATCCACTTGAGCCACTTCACCTAGGAGCACCAACAAGTGCGTCCAAAATGGTTTCTTAGACTATGGTGCATTAGGCGCAAACTGTGCACCTATCTTGCACCGAAACTTACAATGTCTACAAACGGACCGAAGCAAGATTCCATATGACACACGTCGTCAAGGAGTTCCATTGGGTGCATCCAAATTGATTTCCAAGCATATGGTATGTTCCATGCAAATCATGCACCTATCTTGCATAAGGATTAGCACTATCTCTAAACTGACCGAACCAAACTTCCACTTGAGCCTCTTCACCTAGGAGTACCAAGTAGTGCATCTAAAATGGTTTCTTAGACTATGGTGCATTAGGCGCAAACCGTGCACATATCTTGCACTGAAACTAATACTATCTCTAAGCACACCAAAGCGAGATTCCATATGGACCGAAGCTAGATTCCAAATGACACACGTCATCAAGGAGTTCCATCGGGTGCATCCAAATTGATTTCCAAGCATATGGTATGTTCCATGCAAATCATACACCTATCTTGTATCAAGACTAGCACTATCTCTAAACAGACTGAACCGAGCCTCCACTTGGGCCTCTTCACCTAGGAGTACCAACAGGTGCTTCCAAAATGGTTTCTTAGACTTTGGTGCATTAGGCGCAAACCGTGCAGATATCTTGCACTGAAACTAATACTATCTCTAAGCAAACCAAAGTGAGATTCCATATCACAAACGTCATCAAGGAGTTCCATCGGGTGCATCCAAATTGATTTCCAAGCATATGGTATGTTCCATGCAAACCGTGCACCTATCTTGCATCAAGATTAGCACTATCTCCAAACAGACCGAACCGAGCATCCACTTGAGCCCCTTCACCTAGGAGTACCAACAAGTGCGTCCAAAATGGTTTCTTAGACTATGGTGCATTAGGTGCAAACTATGCACCTATCTTGCACCGAAACTAACAATGTCTCCACATGGACCGAAGCGAGATTCCATATGACACATTCGTCAAGGAGTTCCATCGGGTGCATCCAAATTGATTTCCAAGCATTTGTTATGTTCCATGCAAACCGTGCACCTATCTTGCATCAAGATTAGCACTATCTTCAAACAGACCAAACTGAGCATCCACTTGAGCCACTTCACCTAGGAGTACCAACAAGTGCGTCCAAAATGGTTTCTTAGACTATGGTGCATTAGACGCAAACTGTGCACCTATCTTGCACTAAAACTTACAATGTCTACAAACGGACCGAAGCAAGATTCCATATGGCACACGTCATTTAGGAGTTCCATTGGGTGGGTCCAAATTGATTTCTAAGCATATGGTATGTTCCTTGCAAATCATGCACCTATCTTGCATCAATATTAGCACTATCTCCAAACATATCAAATCGAGCTTCCACTTGAGCCTCTTCACCGAAGTACCAACAGGTGCTTCCAAAATGGTTTCTTAGACTATGGTGCATTAGGCGCAAACCATGCACATATCTTGCACCGAAACTAACACTATTTCTAAACAGACCAAAGTGAGACTCCATATGACACACGTCATCAAGGAGTTCCATCGGGTGCATCCAAATTGATTTCCAAGGATATGGTATGTTCCATGAAAACCGTGCACCTATCTTGCATCAAGATTAGCACTATCTCCAAACAGACCGAACCGAGCTTCCACTTGAGCCTCTTCATCTAGGAGTACAAACAAGTGTGTCAAAAATAGTTTCTTAGACTATGGTGCATTACGCAAAAACTATGCACCTATCTTGCACTGAAACTAACATGGTCTCCAAACGGACCGAAGCAAGATTCCATATGACACACGTCATCTTGCATTGGGTTCCATTGGGTGCGTCCAATTTGATTTCTTAACATATGGTATGTTGCATGCAAACTGTGCAACTATCTTGCATCAAGATTAGCACTATACCGAACAGACCAAATCGAGCCTCCACTTGAGCCTCTTCAACTACGAGTACCATCGGGTGCGTCTAAAATGGTTTCTTAGCCTATGGTGCATTAGGCGTAAACCGTGCACATATCTTCTACCAAAACTAACACTGTCTCTAAACGAACCAAAGCAAGATTCCATATGACACAAATCATCAAGGAGTTATATCAGGTGCGTCCTAATTGATTTCTAAGCATATCGTATGTTCCATGCAAACCATGCATCTATCTTGCATCAAGATTAGCACTATCTCCAAACAGACCAAACCTAGCATCCACTAGAGCCCCTTCACCTAGGAGTACCAACAAATGCGTCCAAAATGGTTTCTTAGACTACGGTGCATTAGGTGCAAACTGTGCACCTATCTTGCACCAAAACTAACAAGTTCTCCAAATGGACCGAAGCGAGATTCCAAATGACACACGTCATCAAGGAGTTCCATCGGGTGCATCCAAATTGATTTCCAAGCATATGGTATGTTCCATGAAATCATACACCTATCTTGCATCAAGACTAGCACTATCTCTCAACAGACCGAACCGAGCCTCCACTTGGGCCTCTTCACCTAGGAGTACCCACAGGTGCTTCCAAAATGGTTTCTTAGACTTTGGTGCATTAGGCGCAAACCGTGCAGATATCTTGAACTGAAACTAATACTATCTCTAAGCAAACCAAAGTGAGATTTCATATGACAAACGTCATCAAGGAGTTCCATCGGGTGCGTCCAAATTGATTTCCAAGCATATGGTATGTTCCATGCAAACCGTGCACCTATCTTGCATCAAGATTAGCACTATCTCCAAACAGACCGAACCGAGCATCCACTTGAGCCCCTTCACCTAGGAGTACCAACAAGTGCGTCCAAAATGGTTTCTTAGACTATGGTGCATTAGGTGCAAACTATGCACCTATCTTGCACCGAAACTAACAATGTCTCCACATGGACCGAAGCGAGATTCCATATGACACACATCGTCAAGGAGTTCCATCGGGTGCATCCAAATTGATTTCCAAGCATTTGGTATGTTCCATGCAAACCGTGTACCTATCTTGCATCAAGATTAGCACTAGCTCCAAACAGACCAAACTGAGCATCCACTTGAGCCCAGTTCACCTAGGAGTACCAACAAGTGCGTCCAAAATGGTTTCTTAGACTATGGTGCATTAGGCTCAAACTGTGCACCATCTTGCACTAAAACTTACAATGTCTACAAACGGACCGAAGCAAGATTCCATATGGCACACGTCATTTAGGAGTTCCATTGGGTGGGTCCAAATTGATTTCTAAGCATATGGTATGTTCCTTGCAAATCATGCACCTATCTTGCATCAAGATTAGCACTATCTGCAAACATATCAAATCGAGCTTCCACTTGAGCCTCTTCACCGAAGTACCAATAGGTGCTTCCAAAATGGTTTCTTAGACTATGGTGCATTAGGCGCAAACCATGCACATATCTTGCACCGAAACTAACAATATTTCTAAACAGACCAAAGTGAGATTCCATATGACAGACGTCATCAAGGAGTTCCATCGGGTGCATCCAAATTGATTTCCAAGCATATGGTATGTTCCATGCAAACCGTGCACCTATCTTGCATCAAGATTAGCACTATCCGCAAACAGACCGAAGCGAGCATCCACTTAAGCCCCTTCACCTAGGAGTACCAACAGGTGCTTCCAAAATGGTTTCTTAGACTTTGGTGCATTAGGCGCAAACCGTGCACATATCATGCACTGAAACTAATACTATCTCTAAGCACATCAAAGCGAGATTCCATATGACACATGTCATCAAGGAGTTCTATCGGGAGTGTCCAAATTAATTTCTAAGCACATGGTACATTCCATGCAGACCGTGCATCCATCTTGCATCAAGATTAGCACTATCTCCAAACAGACCGAACCGAGCATCCACTTGAGCCCCTTCACCTAGGAGTACCAACAAGTGCGTCCAAAATGGTTTCTTAGACTATGGTGCCTTAGGTGCAAACTGTGCACTATCTTGCACCAAAACTAACAATGTCTCCACATGGACCGAAGCGAGATTCCATATGACACACGTCGTCAAGGAGTTCCATCGGGTGCATCCAAATTGATTTCCAAGCATATGGTATGTTCCATGAAATCATACACCTATCTTGCATCAAGACTAGCACTATCTCTCAACAGACCGAACCGAGCCTCCACTTGGGCCTCTTCACCTAGGAGTACCAACAGGTGCTTCCAAAATGGTTTCTTAGACTTTGGTGCATTAGGCGCAAACCGTGCAGATATCTTACACTGAAACTAATACTATCTCTAAGCAATCCAAAGTGAGATTCCATATCACAAACGTCATCAAGGAGTTCCATCGGGTGCATCCAAATTGATTTCCAAGCATATGGTATGTTCCATGCAAACCGTGCACCTATCTTGCATCAAGATTAGCACTATCTCCAAACAAACCGAACCAAGCATCCACTTGAGCCCCTTCACCTAGGAGTACCAACAAGTGCGTCCAAAATGGTTCCTTAGACTATGGTGCCTTAGGTGCAAACTGTGCACCTATCTTGCACTAGAACTAACAATGTCTCCACATGGACCGAAGCGAGATTCCATATGACACATTCGTCAAGGAGTTCCATCGGGTGCATCCAAATTGATTTCCAAGCATTTGGTATGTTCCATGCAAACCGTGCACCTATCTTGCATCAAGATTAGCACTATCTTCAAACAGACCAAACTGAGCATCCGCTTAAGCCACTTCACCTAGGAGTACCAACAAGTGCGTCCAAAATGGTTTCTTAGACTATGGTGCATTAGACGCAAACTGTGCACCTATCTTGCACTAAAACTTACAATGTCTACAAACGGACCGAAGCAAGATTCCATATGGCACACGTCATTTAGGAGTTCCATTGGGTGGGTCCAAATTGATTTCTAAGCATATGGTATGTTCCTTGCAAATCATGCACCTATCTTGCATCAATATTAGCACTATCTCCAAACATATCAAATCGAGCTTCCACTTGAGCCTCTTCACCGAAGTACCAACAGGTGCTTCCAAAATGGTTTCTTAGACTATGGTGCATTAGGCGCAAACCATGCACATATCTTGCACCGAAACTAACACTATTTCTAAACAGACCAAAGTGAGACTCCATATGACACACGTCATCAAGGAGTTCCATCGGGTGCATCCAAATTGATTTCCAAGGATATGGTATGTTCCATGAAAACCGTGCACCTATCTTGCATCAAGATTAGCACTATCTCCAAACAGACCGAACCAAGCTTCCACTTGAGCATCTTCATCTAGGAGTACGAACAAGTGTGTCAAAAATGGTTTCTTAGACTATGGTGCATTACGCAAAAACTATGCACCTATCTTGCACTGAAACTAACATGGTCTCCAAACGGACCGAAGCAAGATTCCATATGACACACGTCATCTTGCATTGGGTTCCATTGGGTGCGTCCAATTTGATTTCTTAACATATGGTATGTTGCATGCAAACTGTGCAACTATCTTGCATCAAGATTAGCACTATACCGAACAGACCAAATCGAGCCTCCACTTGAGCCTCTTCAACTACGAGTACCATCGGGTGCGTCTAAAATGGTTTCTTAGCCTATGGTGCATTAGGCGTAAACCGTGCACATATCTTCTACCAAAACTAACACTGTCTCTAAACGAACCAAAGCAAGATTCCATATGACACAAATCATCAAGGAGTTATATTAGGTGCGTCCTAATTGATTTCTAAGCATATCGTATGTTCCATGCAAACCATGCATCTATCTTGCATCAAGATTAGCACTATCTCCAAACAGACCAAACCTAGCATCCACTAGAGCCCCTTCACCTAGGAGTACCAACAAATGCGTCCAAAATGGTTTCTTAGACTACGGTGCATTATGTGCAAACTGTGCACCTATCTTGCACCGAAACTAACAAGTTCTCCAAATGGACCGAAGCGAGATTCCAAATGACACACGTCATCAAGGAGTTCCATCGGGTGCATCCAAATTGATTTCCAAGCATATGGTATGTTCCATGAAATCATACACCTATCTTGCATCAAGACTAGCACTATCTCTCAACAGACCGAACCGAGCCTCCACTTGGGCCTCTTCACCTAGGAGTACCAACAGGTGCTTCCAAAATGGTTTCTTAGACTTTGGTGCATTAGGCGCAAACCGTGCAGATATCTTGCACGGAAACTAATACTATCTCTAAGCAAACCAAAGTGAGATTTCATATGACAAACGTCATCAAGGAGTTCCATCGGGTGCGTCCAAATTGATTTCCAAGCATATGGTATGTTCCATGCAAACCGTGCACCTATCTTGCATCAAGATTAGCACTATCTCCAAACAGACCGAACCGAGCATCCACTTGAGCCCCTTCACCTAGGAGTACCAACAAGTGCGTCCAAAATGGTTTCTTAGACTATGGTGCATTAGGTGCAAACTATGCACCTATCTTGCACCGAAACTAACAATGTGTCCACATGGACC
Organism: Sorghum bicolor; assembly: GCF_000003195.3. NCBI lineage: Eukaryota > Viridiplantae > Streptophyta > Magnoliopsida > Poales > Poaceae > Sorghum > Sorghum bicolor. Next base: position 33,003,571 of record NC_012871.2, read on the forward strand.
GAAGCGAGATTCCATATGACACACATCGTCAAGGAGTTCCATCGGGTGCATCCAAATTGATTTCCAAGCATTTGGTATGTTCCATGCAAACCGTGTACCTATCTTGCATCAAGATTAGCACTAGCTCCAAACAGACCAAACTGAGCATCCACTTGAGCCCAGTTCACCTAGGAGTACCAACAAGTGCGTCCAAAATGGTTTCTTAGACTATGGTGCATTAGGCTCAAACTGTGCACCATCTTGCACTAAAACTTACAATGTCTACAAACGGACCGAAGCAAGATTCCATATGGCACACGTCATTTAGGAGTTCCATTGGGTGGGTCCAAATTGATTTCTAAGCATATGGTATGTTCCTTGCAAATCATGCACCTATCTTGCATCAAGATTAGCACTATCTGCAAACATATCAAATCGAGCTTCCACTTGAGCCTCTTCACCGAAGTACCAATAGGTGCTTCCAAAATGGTTTCTTAGACTATGGTGCATTAGGCGCAAACCATGCACATATCTTGCACCGAAACTAACAATATTTCTAAACAGACCAAAGTGAGATTCCATATGACAGACGTCATCAAGGAGTTCCATTGGGTGCATCCAAATTGATTTCCCAGCATATGGTATGTTCCATGCAAACCGTGCACCTATCTTGCATCAAGATTAGCACTATCCGCAAACAGACCGAAGCGAGCATCCACTTAAGCCCCTTCACCTAGGAGTACCAACATGTGCTTCCAAAATGGTTTCTTAGACTTTGGTGCATTAGGCGCAAACCGTGCACATATCATGCACTGAAACTAATACTATCTCTAAGCACATCAAAGCGAGATTCCATATGACACATGTCATCAAGGAGTTCTATCGGGAGTGTCCAAATTAATTTCTAAGCACATGGTACGTTCCATGCAGACCGTGCATCCATCTTGCATCAAGATTAGCACTATCTTCAAACAGACCGAACCGAGCATCCACTTGAGCCCCTTCACCTAGGAGTACCAACAAGTGCGTCCAAAATGGTTTCTTAGACTATGGTGCCTTAGGTGCAAACTGTGCACTATCTTGCACCAAAACTAACAATGTCTCCACATGGACCGAAGCGAGATTCCATATGACACACGTCGTCAAGGAGTTCCATCGGGTGCATCCAAATTGATTTCCAAGCATTTGTTATGTTCCATGCAAACCGTGCACCTATCTTGCATCAAGATTAGCACTATCTTCAAACAGACCAAACTGAGCATCCACTTGAGCCACTTCACCTAGGAGTACCAACAAGTGCGTCCAAAATGGTTTCTTAGACTATGGTGCATTAGGCGCAAACTGTGCACCTATCTTGCACTAAAACTTACAATGTCTACAAACGGACCAAAGCAAAATTCCATATGACACACGTCATCATTGTGTTCCATCGGGTGCATCCAAATTGATTTCCAAGCATATGGTATGTTCCATGCAAATCATGCACCTATCTTGCATAAGGATTAGCACTATCTCTAAACTGACCGAACCAAGCTTCCAGTTGAGCCTCTTCACCTAGGAGTACCAAATAGTGCATCTAAAATGTTTTCTTAGACTATGGTGCATTAGGCGCAAACCGTGCGCATATCTTGCACTGAAACTAATACTATCTCTAAGCACACCAAAGCGAGATTCCATATGGACCGAAGCGGGATTCCAAATGACACACGTCATCAAGGAGTTCCATCGGGTGCATCCAAATTGATTTCCAAGCATATGGTATGTTCCATGCAAATCAAACACCTATCTTGTATCAAGACTAGCACTATCTCTATACAGACTGAACCGAGCCTCCACTTCGGCCTCTTCACCTAGGAGTACCAACAGGTGCTTCCAAAATGGTTTCTTAGACTTTGGTGCATTAGGCGCAAACCGTGCAGATATCTTGCACTGAAACTAATACTATCTCTAAGCAAACCAAAGTGAGATTCCATATCACAAACGTCATCAAGGAGTTCCATCGGGTGCATCCAAATTGATTTCCAAGCATATGGTATGTTCCATGCAAACCGTGCACCTATCTTGCATCAAGATTAGCACTATCTCCAAACAGACCAAACTGAGCATCCACTTGAGCCACTTCACCTAGGAGTACCAACAAGTGCGTCTAAAATGGTTTCTTAGACTATGGTGCATTAGGCGCAAACTGTGCACCTATCTTGCACTAAAACTTACAATGTCTACAAACGGACCAAAGCAAAATTCCATATGACACACGTCATCATTGTGTTCCATCGGGTGCATCCAAATTGATTTCCAAGCATATGGTATGTTCCATGCAAATCATGCACCTATCTTGCATAAGGATTAGCACTATCTCTAAACTGACCGAACCAAGCTTCCAGTTGAGCCTCTTCACCTAGGAGTACCAAATAGTGCATCTAAAATGTTTTCTTAGACTATGGTGCATTAGGCGCAAACCGTGCGCATATCTTGCACTGAAACTAATACTATCTCTAAGCACACCAAAGCGAGATTCCATATGGACCGAAGCGGGATTCCAAATGACACACGTCATCAAGGAGTTCCATCGGGTGCATCCAAATTGATTTCCAAGCATATGGTATGTTCCATGCAAATCAAACACCTATCTTGTATCAAGACTAGCACTATCTCTATACAGACTGAACCGAGCCTCCACTTCGGCCTCTTCACCTAGGAGTACCAACAGGTGCTTCCAAAATGGTTTCTTAGACTTTGGTGCATTAGGCGCAAACCGTGCAGATATCTTGCACTGAAACTAATACTATCTCTAAGCAAACCAAAGTGAGATTCCATATCACAAACGTCATCAAGGAGTTCCATCGGGTGCATCCAAATTGATTTCCAAGCATATGGTATGTTCCATGCAAACCGTGCACCTATCTTGCATCAAGATTAGCACTATCTCCAAACAGACCGAACCAAGCATCCACTTGAGCCCCTTCACCTAGGAGTACCAACAAGTGCGTCCAAAATGGTTTCTTAGACTATGGTGCCTTAGGTGCAAACTGTGCACCTATCTTCCACCAGAACTAACAATGTCTCCACATGGACCGAAGCGAGATTCCATATGACACATTCGTCAAGGAGTTCCATCGGGTGCATCCAAATTGATTTCCAAGCATTTATGTTCCATGCAAACCGTGCACCTATCTTGCATCAAGATTAGCACTATCTTCAAACAGACCAAACTGAGCATCCACTTGAGCCACTTCACCTAGGAGTACCAACAAGTGCGTCCAAAATGGTTTCTTAGACGTGCATTAGACGCAAACTGTGCACCTATCTTGCACTAAAACTTACAATGTCTACAAACGGACCGAAGCAAGATTCCATATGGCACACGTCATTTAGGAGTTCCATTGGGTGGGTCCAAATTGATTTCTAAGCATATCGTATGTTCCTTGCAAATCATGCACCTATCTTGCATCAATATTAGCACTATCTCCAAACATATCAAATCGAGCTTCCACTTGAGCCTCTTCACCGAAGTACCAACAGGTGCTTCCAAAATGGTTTCTTAGACTATGGTGCATTAGGCGCAAACCATGCACATATCTTGCAACGAAACTAACACTATTTCTAAACAGACCAAAGTGAGATTCCATATGACACACGTCATCAAGGAGTTCCATCGGGTGCTTCCAAATTGATTTCCAATGATATGGCCATGCAAACCGTGCACCTATCTTGCATCAAGATTAGCACTATCTCCAAACAGACCGAACCGAGCTTCCACTTGAGCCTCTTCATCTAGGAGTACAAACAAGTGTGTCAAAAATAGTTTCTTAGACTATGGTGCATTACGCAAAAACTATGCACCTATCTTGCACTAAAACTAACATGGTCTCCAAACGGACCGAAGCGAGATTCCATATGACACACGTCATCTTGCATTGGGTTCCATTGGGTGCGTCCAATTTGATTTCTTAACATATGGTACGTTGCATGCAAACTGTGCAACTGTCTTGCATCAAGATTAGCACTATATCCGAACAGACCAAATCGAGCCTCCACTTGAGCCTCTTCAACTACGAGTACCATCGGGTGCGTCTAAAATGGTTTCTTAGCCTATGGTGCATTAGGCGTAAACCGTGCACATATCTTCTACCAAAACTAACACTGTCTCTAAACGAACCAAAGCAAGATTCCATATGACACAAATCATCAAGGAGTTATATCAGGTGTGCCCTTATTGATTTCTAAGCATATCGTATGTTCCATGCAAACCATACATCTATCTTGCATCAAGATTAGCACTATCTCCAAACAGACCAAACCTAGCATCCACTTGAGCCCCTTCAGTTAGGAGTACCAACAAATGCGTCCAAAATGGTTTCTTAGACTACAGTGCATTAGGTGCAAACTTTGCACCTATCTTGCACCGAAACTAACAAGTTCTCCAAATGGACCGAAGCAAGATTCCAAATGACACACGTCATCAAGGAGTTCCATCGGGTGCATCCAAATTGATTTCCAAGCATATGGTATGTTCCATGAAATCATACACCTATCTTGCATCAAGACTAGCACTATCTCTAAACAGACCGAACCGAGCCTCCACTTGGGCCTCTTCACCTAGGAGTACCAATAGGTGCTTCCAAAATGGTTTCTTAGACTTTGGTGCATTAGGCGCAAACCGTGCAGATATCTTGCACTAAAACTAATACTATCTCTAAGCAAACCAAAGTGAGATTCCATATGACAAACGTCATCAAGGAGTTCCATCGGGTGCGTCCAAATTGATTTCCAAGCATATGGTATGTTCCATGCAAACCGTGCACCTATCTTGCATCAAGATTAGCACTATCTCCAAACAGACCGAACCGAGCATCCACTTGAGCCACTTCACCTAGGAGTACCAACAAGTGCGTCCAAAATGGTTTCTTAGACGTGCATTAGACGCAAACTGTGCACCTATCTTGCACTAAAACTTACAATGTCTACAAACGGACCGAAGCAAGATTCCATATGGCACACGTCATTTAGGAGTTCCATTGGGTGGGTCCAAATTGATTTCTAAGCATATCGTATGTTCCTTGCAAATCATGCACCTATCTTGCATCAATATTAGCACTATCTCCAAACATATCAAATCGAGCTTCCACTTGAGCCTCTTCACCGAAGTACCAACAGGTGCTTCCAAAATGGTTTCTTAGACTATGGTGCATTAGGCGCAAACCATGCACATATCTTGCAACGAAACTAACACTATTTCTAAACAGACCAAAGTGAGATTCCATATGACACACGTCATCAAGGAGTTCCATCGGGTGCATCCAAATTGATTTCCAATGATATGGCCATGCAAATCATGCACCTATCTTGCATCAATATTAGCACTATCTCCAAACATATCAAATCGAGCTTCCACTTGAGCCTCTTCACCGAAGTACCAACAGGTGCTTCCAAAATGGTTTCTTAGACTATGGTGCATTAGGCGCAAACCATGCACATATCTTGCAACGAAACTAACACTATTTCTAAACAGACCAAAGTGAGATTCCATATGACACACGTCATCAAGGAGTTCCATCGGGTGCATCCAAATTGATTTCCAATGATATGGCCATGCAAACCGTGCACCTATCTTGCATCAAGATTAGCACTATCTCCAAACAGACCGAACCGAGCTTCCACTTGAGCCTCTTCATCTAGGAGTACAAACAAGTGTGTCAAAAATAGTTTCTTAGACTATGGTGCATTACGCAAAAACTATGCACCTATCTTGCACTAAAACTAACATGGTCTCCAACCGGACCGAAGCGAGATTCCATATGACACACGTCATCTTGCATTGGGTTCCATTGGGTGCGTCCAATTTGATTTCTTAACATATGGTACGTTGCATGCAAACTGTGCAACTATCTTGCATCAAGATTAGCACTATATCCGAACAGACCAAATCGAGCCTCCACTTGAGCCTCTTCAACTACGAGTACCATCGGGTGCGTCTAAAATGGTTTCTTAGCCTATGGTGCATTAGGCGTAAACCGTGCACATATCTTCTACCAAAACTAACACTGTCTCTAAACGAACCAAAGCAAGATTCCATATGACACAAATCATCAAGGAGTTATATGAGGTGTGCCCTTATTGATTTCTAAGCATATCGTATGTTCCATGCAAACCATACATCTATCTTGCATCAAGATTAGCACTATCTCCAAACAGACCAAACCTAGCATCCACTTGAGCCCCTTCAGTTAGGAGTACCAACAAATGCGTCCAAAATGGTTTCTTAGACTACAGTGCATTAGGTGCAAACTTTGCACCTATCTTGCACCGAAACTAACAAGTTCTCCAAATGGACCGAAGCAAGATTCCAAATGACACACGTCATCAAGGAGTTCCATCGGGTGCATCCAAATTGATTTCCAAGCATATGGTATGTTCCATGAAATCATACACCTATCTTGCATCAAGACTAGAACTATCTCTAAACAGACCGAACCGAGCCTCCACTTGGGCCTCTTCACCTAGGAGTACCAACAGGTGCTTCCAAAATGGTTTCTTAGACTTTGGTGCATTAGGCGCAAACCGTGCAGATATCTTGCACTGAAACTAATACTATCTCTAAGCAAACCAAAGTGAGATTCCATATGACAAACGTCATCAAGGAGTTCCATCGGGTGCGTCCAAATTGAGTTCCAAGCATATGGTATGTTCCATGCAAACCGTGCACCTATCTTGCATCAAGATTAGCACTATCTCCAAACAGACCGAACCGAGCAACCACTTGAGCCCCTTCACCTAGGAGTACCAACAAGTGCGTCCAAAATGGTTTCTTAGACTATGGTGCATTAGGTGCAAACTATGCACCTATCTTGCACCGAAACTAACAATGTCTCCACATGGACCGAAGCGAGATTCCATATGACAAACGTCATCAAGGAGTTCCATCGGGTGCATCCAAATTGATTTCCAAGCATTTGGTATGTTCCATGCAAACCGTGTACCTATCTTGCATCAAGATTAGCACTATCTCCAAACAGACCAAACTGAGCATCCACTTGAGCCCAGTTCACCTAGGAGTACCAACAAGTGCGTCCAAAATGGTTTCTTAGACTTTGGTGCATTAGGCGCAAACTGTGCACCTATCTTGCACTAAAACTTACAATGTCTACAAACGGACCGAAGCAAGATTCCATATGGCACACGTCATTTAGGAGTTCCATTGGGTGGGTCCAAATTGATTTCTAAGCATATGGTATGTTCCTTGCAAATCATGCACCTATCTTGCATCAAGATTAGCACTATCTCCAAACATATCAAATCGAGCTTCCACTTGAGCCTCTTCACCGAAGTACCAATAGGTGCTTCCAAAATGGTTTCTTAGACTATGGTGCATTAGGCGCAAACCATGCACATATCTTACCCCAAAACTAACAATATTTCTAAATAGACCAAAGTGAGATTCCATATGACAGACGTCATCAAGGAGTTCCATCGGGTGCATCCAAATTGATTTCCAAGCATATGGTATGTTCCATGCAAACCGTGCACCTATCTTGCATCAAGATTAGCACTATCCCCAAACAGACCGAAGCGAGCATCCACTTGAGCCCCTTCACCTAGGAGTACCAACAGGTGCTTCCAAAATGGTTTCTTAGACTTTGGTGCATTAGGCGCAAACCGTGCACATATCATGCACTGAAACTAATACTATCTCTAAGCACATCAAAGCGAGATTCCATATGACACATGTCATCAAGGAGTTCTATCGAGAGTGTCCAAATTAATTTCTAAGCACATGGTACGTTCCATGCGGACCGTGCATCCATCTTGCATCAAGATTAGCACTATCTCCAAATAGACCAAATCGAGCTTTCACTTGAGCCTTTTACCTAGGAGTACCATCGGGTGCGTCCAAAATGGTTTCTTAGCCTATGCTACATTATGTGCAAACCTTGCACCTATCTTGCACCAAAACTAACATTGTCTCCAAACATACCAAAGCAAGATTTTGTTTGACACACGTTATCTAGGAGTTCCATCATGTGCGTCCAGATTGATTTCCAAGCATTTGGTATGTTCCATGCAAACCGTGCACCTATCTTGCATCAAGATTAGCACTATCTCCAAACAGACCAAACTGAGCATCCACTTGAGCCACTTCACCTAGGAGTACCAACAAATGCGTCCAAAATGGTTTCTTAGACTATGGTGCATTAGGTGCAAACTGTGCACCTAACTTGCACCGAAACTAACAATGTCTCCAAGTGGACCGAAGCGAGATTCCATATGACACACATCGTCAAGGAGTTCCATCGGGTGCATCCAAATTGATTTCCAAGCATGTGGTATGTTCCATGCAAATCATGCACCTATCTTGCACATGGATTAGCACTATCTCTAAACTGACCGAACCAAGCTTCCACTTGAGCCTCTTCACCTAGGAGTACCAAATAGTGCATCTAAAATGGTTTCTTAGACTATGGTGCATTAGGCGCAAACCGTGCAGATATCTTGCACTGAAACTAATACTATCTCTAAGAAAACCAAAGTGAGATTCCATATGACAAACGTCATCAAGGAGTTCCATCGGGTGCATCCAAATTGATTTCCAAGCATAAGGTATGTTCCATGCAAACCGTGCACCTATCTTGCATCAAGATTAGCACTATCTCCAAACAGACCGAACCGAGCATCCACTTGAGCCCCTTGACCTAGGAGTACCAACAAGTTCGTCCAAAATGGTTTCTTAGACTATGGTGCCTTAGGTGCAAACTGTGCACCTATCTTGCACCGAAACTAACAATGTCTCCACATGGACCGAAGCGAGATTTCCATATGACACACGTCGTCAAGGAGTTCCATCGGGTGCATCCAAATTGATTTCCAAGCATTTGGTATGTTCCATGCAAACCGTGCACCTATCTTGCATCAAGATTAGCACTATCTTCAAACAGACCAAACTGAGCATCCACTTGAGCCAGTTCACCTAGGAGTACCAACAAGTGCGTCCAAAATGGTTTCTTAGACTATGGTGCATTAGACGCAAACTGTGCACCTATCTTGCACTAAAACTTACAATGTCTACAAACGGACCGAAGCAAGATTCCATATGACACACGTCGTCAAGGAGTTCCATTGGGTGGGTCCAAATTGATTTCTAAGCATATGGTATGTTCCTTGCAAATCATGCACCTATCTTGCATCAATATTAGCACTATCTCCAAACATATCAAATCGAGCTTCCACTTGAGCCTCTTCACCGAAGTACCAACAGGTGCTTCCAAAATGGTTTCTTAGGCTATGGTGCATTAGGCGCAAACCATGCACATATCTTGCACCGAAACTAACACTATTTCTAAACAGACCAAAGTGAGATTCCATATGACACACGTCATCAAGGAGTTCCATCGGGTGCATCCAAATTGATTTCCAAGGATATGGTATGTTCCATGCAAACCGTGCACCTATCTTGCATCAAGATTAGCACTATCTCCAAACAGACCGAACCGAGCTTCCACTTGAGCCTCTTCATCTAGGAGTACAAACAAGTGTGTCAAAAATGGTTTCTTAGACTATGGTGCATTACGCAAAAGCTATGCACCTATCTTGCACTGAAACTAACATGGTCTCCAAACGGACCAAAGCGAGATTCCATATGACACACGTCATCTTGCATCGGGTTCCATTGGGTGTGTCCAATTTGATTTCTTAACATATGGTACGTTGCATACAAATTGTGCAACTATCTTGCATCAAGATTAGCACTATACCGAACAGACCAAATCGAGCCTCCACTTGAGCCTCTTTAACTACAAGTACCATCGGGTGCGTCTAAAATGGTTTCTTAGCCTATGGTGCATTAGGCGTAAACCGTGCACATATCTTCTACCAAAACTAACACTGTCTCTAAACGAACCAAAGCAAGATTCCATATGACACAAATCATCAAGGAGTTATATCAGGTGCGTCCTAATTGATTTCTAAGCATATCGTATGTTCCATGCAAACCATGCATCTATCTTGCATCAAGATTAGCACTATCTCCAAACAGACCAAACCTAGCATCCACTTGAGCCCCTTCACCTAGGAGTACCAACAAATGCGTCCAAAATGGTTTCTTAGACTACGGTGCATTAGGTGCAAACTGTGCACCTATCTTGCACCGAAACTAACAAGTTCTCCAAATGGACCGAAGCAAGATTCCATATGACACACATCGTCAAGGAGTTCCATCGGGTGCATCCAAATTGATTTCCAAGGATATTGTATGTTCCATGCAAACCGTGCACCTATCTTGCATCAAGATTAGCACTATCTCCAAACAGACCGAACCGAGCTTCCACTTGAGCCTCTTCATCTAGGAGTACAAACAAGTGTGTCAAAATGGTTTCTTAGACTATGGTGCATTACGCAAAAACTATGCACCTATCTTGCACTGAAACTAACATGGTCTCCAAACGGACCAAAGCGAGATTCCATATGACACACGTCATCTTGCATTGGGTTCCATTGGGTGTGTCCAATTTGATTTCTTAACATATGGTACGTTGCATACAAATTGTGCAACTATCTTGCATCAAGATTAGCACTATACTGAACAGACCAAATCGAGCCTCCACTTGAGCCTCTTTAACTACAAGTACCATCGGGTGCGTCCAAAATGGTTTCTTAGCCTATGCTGCATTATGTGCAAACCTTGCACCTATCTTGCACCAAAACTAACATTGTCTCCAAACAGACCAAAGCAAGATTTTATATGACACACGTCATCCAGGAGTTCCATCATGTGCGTCCAGATTGATTTCTAGGCATTTGGTATGTTCCATGCAAACCGTGCACCTATCTTGCATGAAGATTAGGACTATCTCCAAACAGACCAAACTGAGCATCCACTTGAGCCCCTTCACCTAGGAGTACCAACAAGTGCGTCCAAAATGGTTTCTTAGACTATGGTGCATTAGGTGCAAACTGTGCACCTATCTTGCACCGACACTAACAATCTCTCCAAATGGACCGAAGTGAGATTCCATATGACACACGTCGTCAAGGAGTTCCATCGGGTGCATCCAAATTGATTTCCAAGCATATGGTATGTTCCATGCAAACCATGCACCTACCTTGCATAAGGATTAGCACTATCTCCAAACTGACCGAACCAAGTTTCCACTTGAGCCTCTTCACCCAAGAGTACCAAATAGTGCATCCAAAATGGTTTCTTAGACTATGGTGCATTACGCACAAACTATGCACCTATCTTGCACTGAAACTAACATTCTCTCCGACCGGACCGAAGCGAGATTCCATATGACACACGTCATCTTGCATTGGGTTCCATTGGGTGCGTCCAAATTGATTTCTTAACATATGGTACGTTGCATGCAAACTGTGCAACTATCTTGCATCAAGATTAGCACTATATCCGAACAGACCAAATCGTGCCTCCACTTGAGCCTCTTCAACTACGAGTACCATCGGGTGCATCTAAAATGTTTTCTTAGCCTATGGTGCGTTAGGCGTAAACCGTGCACATATCCTCTACCAAAACTAACACTGTCTCTAAATGAACCAAAGCAAGATTCCATATGACACAAATCATCAAGGTGTTATATCAGGTGCGTCCTAATTGATTTGTAAGCATATCGTATGTTCCATGCAAACCATGCATCTATCTTGCATCAAGATTAGCACTATCTCCAAACAGACGAAACCTAGCATCCACTTGAGCCCCTTCACCTAGGAGTACCAACAAATGCGTCCAAAATGGTTTCTTAGACTATGGTGCATTAGGTGCAAACTGTGCACCTATCTTGCACAGAAACTAACAATGTCTCCAAATGGACCGAAGCGAGATTCCAAATGACACACGTCATCAAGGAGTTCCATCGGGTGCATCCAAATTGATTTCCAAGCATATGGTATGTTCCATGCAAATCATGCACCTATCTTGCTTCAAGACTAGCACTATCTCTAAACAGACCGAACCGAGCCTCCACTTGAGCCTCTTCACCTAGGAGTACCAACAGGTGCTTCCAAAATGGTTTCTTAGACTTCGGTGCATTAGGCGCAAACCGTGCACATATCTTGCACTGAAACTAATACTATCTCTAAGCACACCAAAGCGAGATTCCATATGACACACGTAATCAAGGAGTTCTATCGGGTGTGTCCAAATTAATTTCTAAGCACATGGTACGTTCCATGCAGACCGTGCATCTTTCTTGCATCAAGATTAACACTATCTCCAAATAGACCAAATCGAGCTTTCACTTGAGCCTTTTACCTAGGAGTACCATCGGGTGCGTCCAAAATGGTTTCTTAGACTATGCTGCATTATGTGCAAACCTTGCACCTATCTTGCACCAAAACTAACACTGTCTCCAAACGGACCAAAGCAAGATTTTATATGACACACGTCATCTAGGAGTTCCATCATGTGCGTCCAGATTGATTTCCAAGCATTTGGTATGTTCCATGCAAACCGTGCACCTATCTTGCATCAAGATTAGCACTATCTCCAAACAGACCAAACCGATTTTCCACTTGAGCCCCTTCACCTAGGAGTACCAACAAGTGCGTCCAAAATGGTTTCTTAGACTATGGTGCATTAGGTGCAAACTGTGCACCTATCTTGCACCGAAACTAACAATGTCTCCAAATGGACCGAAGCGAGATTCCATATGACACACGTCGTCAAGGAGTTCCATCGGGTGCATCCAAATTGATTTCCAAGCATATGGTATGTTCCATGCAAACCATGCACCTACCTTGCATAAGGATTAGCACTACCTCCAAATTGACCGAACCAAGCTTACACTTGAGCCTCTTCACCCAAGAGTACCAAATAGTGCATCCAAAATGGTTTCTCGTCATCTTTGTCTAGATCGGCTTTTACTTGGTTTATTTCATTACCTCCTAACTCAGTGATTACTTGGGCCGATCTAGAGAAGCAATTCCATAAATACTTCTTTTCTGGAATCCATGAGAAGAAGATCACCGGTTTGGTCAAGTTGAAGCAAAGCAATGATGAATCGGTTGAAAGTTTTGTGCAGAGATTGCGGGAGGTCAAGAACAAATGCTATAGTCTGGTTTTGGACGATCGGCAGCTAGCCGATTTGGCTTTCCAAGGTTTGTTGCCACACGTCAGGGACAAGTATGCCTCTCAAGAGTTCGAAAGCTTAAGTCACTTGGTGCAGAGAATTTCCGATCAGGATATCAGACCTTTTGAGCCCAAGAGAGCATGGAACAAAAAGGTGTCCTTTTCCATCGGATCCTACAAAGATATTGTTGAATGTGATGTTGTGCCTATGCAAGCTTGTAACATTCTGCTAGGTAGACCTTGGCAATTTGATAGAGATTCTATGCATCATGGTAGATCAAATCAGTATTCTTTTCTACACCATGATTGCAAAATTGTGTTGCATCCTATGTCCCCTGAAACTATTATGCAAACTGATGTTGCTAGGGCTACTAAAGCAAAGAGCAAGAGCAATAAAAATGATAAATCTGTAATTGGTAACAAAGATGAGATAAAACTGAAAGGACATTGTATGATAGCTACCAAATCAGATATTAATGAGTTCAATGCATCCACTTCTGTTGCTTATGCTTTGATATGCAAGGATGCTTTGATTTCAGTTGAGGATATGCAATGTTCTTTGCCCCCTGCTGTTGCTAACGTTTTGCAGGAGTATTTTGATGTGTTTCCAAGTGATGTACCAGCGGGGCTGCCTCCACTACGCGGGATTGAGCACCAAATTGATCTTATTCCTGGATCAGTTTTGCCAAATCGTGCACCATACAGGACAAACCCGGAGGAAACAAAGGAAATTCAGCGACAAGTGCAAGAACTACTAGACAAAGATTTGAAGCCTTATTTGGGTGAGGAAGATGAGCTTGAGTCGAGGACGACTCAAATGCAAGAAGGGGAGGATGATGAGGACATCAACACCAGCGATACATATCCTACATCCACCAGCGATACATATCCTACATCCTCTCCGGCACAACCTATAGCTGGTCCTACATCCTCTCCGACACAACCTATAGCTGGTCCTCTTACTCGTGCTCGTGCCCGTCAACTCAACCTTTAAGTAAGTTCAGTTTTAAACTCTTGTCAATCATATTTAGACAATGGAGACACGTGCACTTTCGTGTTGCTCAGGAATAATGGACAAGATCAGCAAGGGAAGGTTCAACTGCATTCAGAATTTGAGGCAACACCAACTTCAAGGGCTGATTGCATATGGGAAGAGTGATAACTTAACAAAGGTGATTGGAGATCAGGTCCAAGCCTCCACAACATCCTCTATCAAGTTACCACGTCGCTTCTAAAGCAAGGAAACAAAGAGTCCAAACCCAACACGTTCTGGGAGTTGGATTCGGACTGGAAAATAACTCTAACTTGTATGGATCACCACGGCGTCATATGGACTCCAACTGGGACGTTCCTATACTTGTTGGAAAGCTCATGAAGTCTACTTTCCAATGGGTCCAACCACATATCTATGCAGCTTATGAGTCGGGCGCAGTCCTTGTTTTCGTGCCGACACCTTTTTCTGTTTTGGTGCTGCGTCACCCTATTTTGGACCAATGGCCCATGTATGAAGTTGAGTCCATTAGGGACGCGTCCTAGGGTTGGAGGACGACTCTAGCACCCCTTTGGTCATCCTCCCCTCTATTTATTTACATCTAGAGCCGCCATGAACAGCTGGGTTTTGATTAGATAAAGTTTAGCCTTCGCTACTTGCTTGTAAACGCGCGTGCTGATCCAGCCACCCGTCTTCTTGTTTTCGAAACCCCACTTCATTAGAGATTGAGTTTGAAACCTTCATTTACATCTAGTAATTTAGTACTTGTTCTACTTGTTCTTGCTGGTTCTTCGATTGCTTGCAGGACGAGTGCCCTAGTGGCCGGGTGTTGCGCTCCACAAGATCGTGACAGCCATTGGAGGCGGTGTATCGGTTGCTAAGGCGCGGTCTTGAGGGCTGTAGTCGGGCCGTGAACGTCATCTCCATTCACTAATCGAGTTATCCAGCGCCTCTCATCGAAAGATCAGGCGAAAACCCTAGTGGGTTCACATCAGTTGGTAATCAGAGCAAGGTTTATCGGTGAGAGATTTCCAATTCTTCGTGTTTGTTTTTCCTATAGTCCAAAAAAAAAGACAAAAAATATAGCAGATTTGTTTTCCATAATCCTATAAATCCTTTGTGCCGTGGCTAGTACTACTTAGTTAGGGCTGGTTGAATGAGTGTTTGCTTCGGTCGTGTCCAGTGCTGGTTTTAGTTTAGTCCTTTAGAGTTTTGAGTTCTTGTCACCATCTAGTCACAACTGCGTCCAATCTATTGTGGGTTGGAATTTGAGTAGATCTTGATAATAGGTGCAGCCACTTGTTTGTCTATTCTGCGTTTCCATCAACGTGATCCAAAAGGAAAGATAGCACTTCATACTTGTGCTAGATATATTGAATTTTGAGGTTCAGCCTTACTCTAGTGAGAGGGTGAGAGTGGTGAAGTGATATTTTGTACTATTTCGTTTATATAATCAGGTTTTGAGGTTCCCCAAAAAAAAAGAAAAGAGAAAGAAAAAAAAATAAAGAAAAAAAAGAAAAGAGAAAGAAAAAAAAATAAAGAAAAAAAAGAAAGAAAGAAAGAAAAAAGAAAAAAAAATCAAAAGAAGGGGATTGTTGTTCCTTTTGTTTCCAGTAGGGCTGCTCATTTTGTTTCTAGTGGTGTGCTGTGTTTTTCCTTTGTGTCCAGGCTCGCGTCTCTAGCACGGTCTAGGCTAGGACCAGCACAGTACCACCGTTGAGCGTTTATTCAGCTCGCTTTTATGTGCTAGTTCGTTCCTTGTTTCAGCCCACCTATAGCTCCACATACTCTACAGCTTGACAGGTCTTGTGCTGCAGCACCGATACACTTCGTCCATTGCTGTACACTTGTTGGCAGACGACCCCTCCTGTCAAGCAAGGTAAGAATTGGTAAGAACTTGTGTTACAGGTTGAGTGTGAGCGACTTGCTGTAGCTACATCCTAGTAGCTGTAGGGCTTTTATTTCTTCACTTGCCTTTTTGTTGTCTTTGTCTTTGAACCATGCCAGGGGCAGATGATGGTAACGAAACACCACTTACACCTCGCACTAAGGGCATCATACAACATTTTGAAAGGAAAGTGAAGCTGCACACAGAGGGACTTGATAACGACTTGCAGGTGACAAATGAAAAGCTGGGGCTGTTGGAGACTACGCAGATTGCCACAAACAACAAGCTCACAAGTTTGGAGGAATCTGTTGCTAGTGTGGACAAAAGCCTTGCTGCTCTCCTAAGGCGATTTGATGCTTTCCACACAATGGACAAAGAGAAGCATAAGGAAGAAAACAAGGAGGAAGACCGAGTGGATGGCAATTATGATGATGATTACACTGCGGATACGGAACGAGATGATCAAGACACTCATCATCGACGTCACCTACGTCACACCCGTAGAGGTATGGGTGGCCACCACCGACGCGAGGTACACAATAATAATGATGCTTTCAGTAAGATTAAATTTAAAATACCTCCTTTTGATGGTAAATATGACCCTGATGCATACATTACTTGGGAGATTGCTGTTGACCAAAAGTTTACATGTCATGAATTCCCTGAGGATACACGTGTTAGGGCTGCTACTAGTGAGTTCACCGATTTTGCTTCCGTTTGGTGGATAGAACATGGCAAGAAAAATCCTAATAACATACCTAGAACTTGGAATGCGTTGAAACAAGTCATGAGGGCTAGATTTGTTCCTTCTTACTATGCACGTGACATGATTAATAAGTTGCAGCAATTGAGACAAGGTGCTAAAAGTGTAGAAGAATATTATCAGGAATTACAAATGGGTATGCTGCGATGTAATTTAGAGGAGGAAGAAGAACCTGCTATGGCTAGATTTTTGGGCTGGTTAAATCGTGAAATCCAGGACATTCTTGCTTATAAAGATTATACTAACGTAACCCGTTTGTTTCATCTTGCTTGTAAAGCTGAAAGGGAAGTGCAGGGACGATGTGCTAGCGCAAGGAGTAATATTTCTGCAGAGAAGGCTAATTCATGGCAGCAACGCGTGGCTTCAACTCCATCTACACGTATTTCTACTCCATCATCTAGTGACAAGACTCGAGCTGCCCCCACCAATTCAGTTGCGAAGACGATGCAAAAGCCTGCTGCGAGTACTTCATCCGTGGCATTGACGGGTAGAACAAGCCACATACAATGTCACCGGTGCAAGGGATATGGGCACATGATGCGTGACTGTCCAAACGAGCGAGTTATGATTGTCAGGGATGATGATCAAATAGAAGAACATATTAATGCAGGTGAAGCGACCACTATGAGAGCTTGATCGTGCAGCGAGTGCTTAGTGCACAAATGGAGATGGCAGAGCAAAATCAGCGACACATTTTATTCCAAACAAAGTGTGTCATCAAAGAGCGTTCTTGTCGCATGATCATTGATGGAGGTAGCTGCAACAACTTGGCAAGCAGCGATATGGTGCAGAAGCTTGCCCTCAACAGCAAACCACACCCGCATCCCTACTACATCCAATGGCTGAACAACAGTGGTAAGGCAAAGGTAACTAGACTTGTGAGAATTAATTTTTCCATCGGATCCTACAAAGATATTGTTGAATGTGATGTTGTGCCTATGCAAGCTTGTAACATTCTGCTAGGTAGACCTTGGCAATTTGATAGAGATTCTATGCATCATGGTAGATCAAATCAGTATTCTTTTCTACACCATGATCGCAAAATTGTGTTGCATCCTATGTCCCCTGAAACTATTATGCAAACTGATGTTGCTAGGGTTACTAAAGCAAAGAGCAAGAGCAACAAAAATGATAAATCTGTAATTGGTAACAAAGATGAGATAAAACTGAAAGGACGTTGTATGATAGCTACCAAATCAGATATTAATGAGTTCAATGCATCCACTTCTGTTGCTTATGCTTTGATATGCAAGGATGCTTTGATTTCAATTGAGGATATGCAATGTTCTTTGCCCCCTGCTGTTGCTAACGTTTTGCAGGAGTATTCTGATGTGTTTCCAAGTGATGTACCAGCGGGGCTGCCTCCACTACGCGGGATTGAGCACCAAATTGATCTTATTCCTGGATCAGTTTTGCCAAATCGTGCACCATACAGGACAAACCCGGAGGAAACAAAGGAAATTCAGCGACAAGTGCAAGAACTACTAGACAAAGATTTGATGCCTTATTTGGGTGAGGAAGATGAGCTTGAGTCGAGGACGACTCAAATGCAAGAAGGGGAGGATGATGAGGACATCAACACCAGCGATACATATCCTACATCCTCTCCGGCACAACCTATAGCTGGTCCTACGTCCTCTCCGACACAACCTATAGCTGGTCCTCTTACTCGTGCTCGTGCCCGTCAACTCAACCTTCAAGTAAGTTCAGTTTTAAACTCTTGTCAATCATATTTAGACAATGGAGACACTTGCACTTTCGTGTTGCTCAGGAATAATGGACAAGATCAGCAAGGGAAGGTTCAACTGCATTCCGAATTTGAGGCAACACCAACTTCAAGGGCTGATTGCATATGGGAAGAGTGATAACTTAACAAAGGTGATTGGAGATCAGGTCCAAGCCTCCACAACATCCTCTATCAAGTTACCACGTCGCTTCTAAAGCAAGGAAACAAAGAGTCCAAACCCAACACGTTTTGGGAGTTGGATTCGGACTGGAAAATAACTCTAACTTGTATGGATCACCACGGCGTCATATGGACTCCAACTGGGACGTTCCTATACATGTTGGAAAGCTCATGAAGTCTACTTTCCAATGGGTCCAACCACATATCTATGCAGCTTATGAGTCGGGCGCAGTCCTTGTTTTTGTGCCGACACCTTTTTCTGTTTTGGTGCTGCGTCACCCTATTTTGGACCAATGGCCCATGTATTAAGTTGAGTCCATTAGGGACGCGTCCTAGGGTTGGAGGACGACTCTAGCACCCCTTTGGTCGTCCTCCCCTCTATTTATTTACATCTAGAGCCGCCATGAACAACTGGGTTTTGATTAGATAAAGTTTAGCCTTCGCTACTTGCTTGTAAACGCGCGTGCTGATCCAGCCACCCGTCTTCTTGTTTTCGAAACCCCACTTCATTAGAGATTGAGTTTGAAACCTTCATTTACATCTAGTAATTTAGTACTTGTTCTACTTGTTCTTGCTGGTTCTTCGATTGCTTGCAGGACGAGTGCCCTAGTGGCCGGGTGTTGCGCTCAACAAGATCGTGACAGCCATTGGAGGCGGTGTATCGGTTGCTAAGGCGCGGTCTTGAGGGCTGTAGTCGGGCCGTGAACGTCATCTCCATTCACTAATCGAGTTATCCAGCGCCTCTCATCGAAAGATCAGGCGAAAACCCTAGTGGGTTCACATCAGAGTGGGTAAAGAATAAGAAGCCGATGTCTTGCCCTTTCGGGCATAAAGAGCCGGAGAAGTTCGCATTTGATATCACTAAAGCCGATAGAATATTTGACTTTCTACTTCAGGAAGGCCAGATCAAGTTGTCACCCAATCATGTGATTCCTTCGGCTGAAGAATTGAAGAAGATGAAATATTGCAAGTGGCACAATGCGACTTCTCACAGCACCAATGAGTGCAAAGTTTTCAGGCAACAGCTGCAATCAGCTATAGAATCTGGGAGAATAAAGTTTGATAGTTCTAAAGCTCAGAGGCCAATGAAGATTGATCAACATCCTTTCCCAACAAATATGTTGGATGCTAAGGGAAAGACCAAGGTTTTGACGTCGGAAGAAGCTGAAAACAGTGCATCGGTAGATCCTCAGCATCAAATTACTGCTGCCAACACCAAAGGAAAAGGCTTGATCCAAGAAAGAAATAGCTCAGGAAGGCCTCCCCGATCCGGTATTGTGATAACTCATAGAAGGCCTCGGGAAACTTGGCAGCAACGTGAAGATCAGTATCGACGCCAGCAAGAAGACTATCATCGGGAAGAAGAAAGACGCCGACAGGAGTGGAATCGGCACAGAGATCATTGGAACTGCCCGTTCTTTATCCATTGCTGGGAGCAGAATATTAAATTACCCACTGTTAGAGATTGCCCTGAATGCAATGGTTATGATCGGTATGACAGATCCGATTGGTGCTATCATGATGATGATCAGCAGTTTAGTGGGCCGATTAGGGGGAGAGCGTCAGTTCATGATCGGCTGGGGGGCAGACTCAGTGTACACGATAGGCTTGGTGATCGTGTTCAATATTTTCCTAGGAATCATGAAGAGCTTGAAGAGATGGCAAATGCACGAGTTCCCGATGAGTTCATATTTTGCAGGGACGCTAATACTCATCGGATGGAGTCAAGGGAACATCGTCGTCCATCGGCAAGGCAGTCACCACTTCCCCCATGGTGTCCAGAGGGGTTGACTAAGACACAGAAAAGGAGACTACAGCACGAAAGACGAGAAGAGCTAAGCAAGGGCGAGAACTCTGGCCAATCTGGGGATCAGCAACAACTGGATCCTAAGGGGAAAGGGCCATCGGCGGATGTTAACATGGTATTTGTGTTGCCGATGGAATTCCTCGCGCCATCTAGTGATGATGAAGAGTTGGAGTTTTCTGACCAGATAGCTCAGTTGGCTCTGGATTTGATGACAGCTATCTTTGAAAAGCCTGCCAACAATGAAAGGCAGCATCTTAAAGCCCTGTTTGTTAAAGGGAGAGTTGATGGGCACCCGATGACCAAGATATTAGTTGATGGAGGGGCTAATATTAACATCATGTCGTATGCAGTCTATCGGAAACTTGGGAAAGGAGATCAAGATTTAATCAAGACCGATATGATGCTAAAGGACTTTGAAGGGAATGTGTCTCCGGTTAAGGGGGCAATCTGTGTCGAGTTGACTATCGGCAGCAAAACCTTGCCGACAACCTTCTTTGTGATCAGTGGAAAAGGTGCTTATAATTTGCTGCTAGGAAGAGACTGGATTCATGCCAATTGTTGCATCCCATCAACAATGCACCAATGCTTGGTCCAGTGGGTAGTTGAGAAAATTGAGATTGTCCCAGGAGATTCTTCCTATGTTATTGCATCGGCAGAGGCGGACACTTATGAAAGGACTAGGTGTATCTCGGGAGAAATTTGGGAGAAGGATTTCCTCAAAGTTGCCGATTATGAAATTCCACCGATCCAAGCAGTCGGTTCTGATGAGGAGTTTTAATGGATAGGTTCGCCGATGATGGAAAATTAGGTCAGGGATTCACATCAGCCAATGATTTAGTAGAAGTAGATATAGGTAGTGGTGATAAACCTAGACCTACTTTTATTAGTGCTAAGTTAAATTCTGAGTGTAAGCAACAGTTAACCGATTTGTTAAAGGAATATAAAGATTGCTTTTCTTGGGATTATACTGAGATGCCTGGTTTAGACCGATCAATTGTTGAACATCGGTTACCCATCAAGTCTGGATTTCGGCCACATCAGCAGCCAGCTCGCCGATGTAATTCTAATATCCTTCCTCATATCAAGGCCGAGATAACCAAACCTATCGAAGCTAAATTTATTCGGCAATGTCGGTATGCCGAGTGGATTTCTAATGTTGTTCCAGTTTACAAGAAAAATGGGAAGCTTTGGGTTTGCATTGATTTCAGGAATCTTAATAAAGCTCCACCGATGGATGGTTACCCAATGCCAGTTGCCGATCTACTAGTTGATGCTGCGGCTGGGCATCGGATCATCAGCTTTATGGACGGTAATGCAGGATACAATCAAATATTCATGGCTAAAGAAGATATTTCAAAGACTGCATTCAGATGTCCTTTGGCTTGTTTGAATGGATAGTCATGACCTTTGGCTTGAAAAATGCTGGTGCTACTTATCAGAGGGCCATGAATTTTATCTTTCATGAGTTCATCAGCAAGCTGGTGGAGATTTATATTGATGATGTAGTGGTTAAGTCTGGAGATTTCACAAAACATCTTGCCGATTTGCGGAAAGTGTTGGAATGCACAAGGAAGCATGGTTTAAAGATGAATCCTAATAAGTGTGCATTTGGTGTATCGGCAGGACAGTTTCTTGGCTTCATGGTGCATCAAAGAGGGATTGAAATTAGTAGGCGATCTATTGATGCCATCAACAAAATTGCTGCCCCTACTAACAAGACTGAGCTTCAGTCCTTGATTGACAAGGTAAATTTTATCAAGAGATTCATATCTAATTTGTCTGGTAAAATTCATGCTTTCAGTCCTTTGCTTAAATTGAAAGCCGATCAAGAGTTCATATGGGGAAAGAGCAACAGTTGGCTTTAGATGAAATCAAGAATTATTTGATAAATCCTCCAGTTCTGATCCCACCTCAGCAAGGAAGGCCCTTCAGATTATATTTATCTACCGATGAGATGGTCATCAGTTCAGCTTTGATTCAAGAATTTGAAGGGAAAGAGCGTGTAATTTACTATTTAAGCAGAAGGTTGATTGATGCTGAGACCAGGTATTCGGCCAGTGAAAAGTTATGTTTGTGTCTATATTTCTCATGTGTTAAGTTGAGGCACTATTTGTTATTGGCTGAATGCACTGTTATATGCAAAGATGACGTGCTCCGATATATGCTGTCTATGCCAATTATGAGTGGTAGGATCAGTAAGTGGATTTTGGCACTGTCGGAATTCGATCTGCGTTACGAATCGGCTAAAGCGGTCAAAGGACAGGTTATGGCCGATTTTGTGACTCAACATTGTGGTGCAGTGGAGACTTTGGAAATTGTACCTTGGACGCTCTTCTTTGATGGATCCACGTGTGACCGGGGGGCAGGAATCGGCATAGTGTTAATTTCCCCTCGGGGAAGGAAATATGAGTTCTCCTTGCCGTTTGTTGCCACGTCAACGAATAATCAAGCCGAATATCAAGCTTTGATAAAGGGGTTGGAATTGTTAAGAGAAGTCCATGTTGATGCTGTTGAAGTCTTCGAATATTCTATGCTGGTTATAAATCAATTGGCTGGAAGCTATGAATGCCGAAGCGAAGTCTTGATAGCTACAATGAAAAAAGTATGCGACTATTAAAGGAATTTAAAGAGTTCTGATTAGAGCATGTTCCTCAGTTACATAATGAGGAGGCTAATCGGTTGGCTCAGCATGCTTCAGGGTATCAACCTATGGTTAACACGTTATCGGCAATCGGTGCCGATGATTGGAGGAAAGAGATCTTTAATTATTTAAAGGATCCGTCCAAGAAAGTTTAAAGGCGTGTTCGGTTTCAAGCCACCAAGTATGTACTCCTCGAGGATGAATTGTATTATCGAACAATTGATGGAATTCTTTTCAAATGCTTGGGTGAGGATGAAGCTAAAAGTTTAATGGGAGAAATCCATGAAGGAGTATGTGGAGCACATCAGTCCGCATTTAAGATGAAGTGGATGATCAGGAGAAATGGGTATTATTGGCCGACTATACTTGAATATTGTTTTAAGTATTTCAAAGGGTGTCAAGGATGTCAGAAATTTGGCAATGTTCAAAGAGCACCCGCATCGGCCATGAATCCTATTATTAAACCTTGGCCGTTCCGGGGATGGGCAATTGACTTAATCAGCCAGATTTATCCACCATCTAGCAAAGGACATAAGTTTATCTTGGTTGCCACCGATTATTTCACCAAGTGGGTTGAAGCTATTCCTTTGAAAAAGGTCACATCAGCCAACATGATTGATTTTGTGAAAGAGCCTATTATTTACCGATTTGGTATTCCTCAAACAATTACTACCGATCAGGGTACTATGTTTACGTCGGGGGAGTTTGATGAGTTTGCAATCGGTATGGGAATTAAGGTGTTAAATTCTTCTTCTTATTATGCTCAAGCTAATGGACAGGCCGAAGCATTTAACAAAGGAATTATCAAACTTATTAAACGAAAAGTTGAAGAAAATCCTAGGAGGTGGCATACGTTGTTGAATGAAGCTTTATGGTCATATCGGATGGCTTGTCATGGGTCGACCAAAGTTTCACCTTATCAGTTGGTGTATGGGCATGATGCAGTGCTACCTTGGGAAATTAAAACTAGGTCTAGGCGACTATCTTTTCAAGATCAATTGGCTGCCGATGATTATACTACTTTGATAACAGACGAGTTGGATGATCTAGTAGGGCATCGGCTAAGGGCTTTGATAAGTATAGAAGAAAATATGAAGAGAGTTGCCAGATGGTATGATAAGAAGGTAAAGGCTAAGGAGTTTGCCGATGGAGACTTAGTATGGAAACTAATCTTACCAATCGGGACTAAAAGTTCAAAGTTTGGGAAGTGGTCTCCCAATTGGGAAGGTCCCTATCAGATAAATCGATCTACTCCTGGCAACGCCTATATCTTAGAAACTCTCGAAGGAGTTGAATTTTCCAGAGCATTGAACGGCAAATATTTAAAGAGATATTACCCCAGCATATGACTAGATGCATGAAAATTTAAGTGCCGATAACATTCCTATCGGCTGAATTAAAAAGTGTATCTAGGGCCGGACTTAATGTTTTAAAAGGATGCCGATAACAGTCCTATCGGCTGGACCAAAATGATTAGAAGAAAGAAGCAAAGCACGCCGCCAATAAAGAGTTTACATGTTTAACAGAGCCTGGATCGTCGATATGGCGCGTAGACGGATCTGGTTGGCTTCTTCTATCTCCTTCACGTCATCATCGGCAGAACCTTCCACTGGCTTCAGCTTCATCTTCATCTACAGTGCTTTACAGGCCTGGAGGTTTCGCTCTTGTTCAAGAATCTTGATTGCTTCAGGCAGCTGGCTTTCTTCCTGTTAGGTTTGGGACAGAGCTTCTTCCACTTGTCTGAGTTCAGCCAATAGAGCTTCCCTTCTCACCGATAGATCATAGATCTTTTGCTTCAGTGCATCTCCTGAGGATTTCAGAGTGCCGATGCTCTTATGCTTCTCATCGGCAAGGAGCTTCACTTTCATCATCTCCTCTGAGAGTTGTGCGTGAGCAGCTCTATCGGCAAGACATTGGGCAGCCTTTTGATACTGCAGCTGACGACTCTCTAAGTGTGCAGCCTAAAAAAGAACCTCCTCAGCATCGGTAGGGATTTGACCTCTGAGAGCCTTGAACAGAACTTTGGCCAGATCAGAGTCATCGACCAATTGCGCTGTGTCTTGATGAAGAAGGGCTGACAGATCCGCCAGCTTTGCTCTAATCTCTGCCGATGAGATTCCAACTGCTCGAGAAGAACTTGCTTCCTCGCCTTCATCCTTAGAGATCTCGATGGCGAAGGAGAACAGGCTGTTGGAAGAATCCTGTTCCTGAAAAAGGAGACAGAATAAGTTATTTTGTGATCAAGTACTGATAACAATAAAGATAAAGATCGGGTAAATTACTTGCTTCAGAGCCATCTCTGGCCTATGACTAGTTGAAGCCGATGGAACCATAGGCTGATCGGCTGGGATTACCGATGAGACTATGTCAGCTGAAAGATTAACAAAGGTAATTACAAATTGGAAAAAGTGGGTTCATCAGCAATAAATAGAAAGTATGGTACCTTGAGGAGATGCCATACTAGTCCGAATCGAGGAAATTACTGATGCTATGATTAAGCTTGCTGGATCGGCAGTCTGCTCGTGTACATTAGCCGATGTTTCTTCTGGCTGAGGCTCTTTTGGCTGAGGTTCTTCGGGCTGGATTTCTTCTGTTTGGGTTTCTTCTTGTGGTTGAAGAGGAGACGGTGCTGGTTGTATCTAGGCTTCTGGAGTAGAAGGGGATGATTCTACTGGGATCGGAGATACTGGGGGAGGAGAAGGCATTGCTGTTCTCTGGTGCTTTGCTTGCAATCTGGTACTCTTGGAACCTTTTCTCTTCAGTTGACTAGACTGGGGGGCATCGGCAGTCGTACTTCTGGTCTTTGCCGATGTATCGATGTGCTGATACAACAGTGAGAAGTTTATGAGTACAAGTGTAATAAGTGTAAGAATGGAATTGGTATAAGTCGAAGCACTTGAGAATTTACCTTGAAGGCTTGTGCTAGGGTAGTGGCAGCTACCGATGGAGATGTTCTCGTTCGTTTGGTAGTGACTTTCTTGAGGCGTACACCTCGATGCATTAGAGCAGCCAGGGTTGGAGCGTTGTTGCCGATCAAAGAAATTGGGCCCGATGGAAGGAGCTCAATCGGCTTACCACTCCTGCTGACCAATGGTGCTATGCCATCGACCTGTATGTAACAAGGAAAGTAAGTTACCGATGAAAAAATAAAAGTGAAGGGATCGAAGCATCGGTATTAAAATACTTACAGTGTTATCGGGGACTTTGTACTGGGGATCGATCATGCCATGATATGTGAGAGCCGATCTGCAGAATAGATGTTCTTTCCATTCTTCCCACCACTGTTTGTATGCCTGAGTGAAGAGAGCCAGGTACCAAGCCGATAGATCGACATCTGTATCGGCGTTTGGTGGAAGTTGGGCTACCCTGATCCATTCCAGATTGTTGGTAATGATCTCCCTCGGTATTATCACATTGGTGTAGCAGAGTGCAATCGGCAGTTGGCCA
Source organism: Sorghum bicolor (assembly GCF_000003195.3). NCBI lineage: Eukaryota > Viridiplantae > Streptophyta > Magnoliopsida > Poales > Poaceae > Sorghum > Sorghum bicolor. The sequence continues at coordinate 33,030,068 of NC_012871.2, forward strand.
AAAGCCAGTTGGCGAGCTAGTGCCGATGTGTTATAAAACTCATAGGTCAGATTGGAGGCTTTCCCACTACCAAAGAAATTCACTGGTATGGCTCTTGGGGTGATAATTCCCATTATCACGTCGTGATCCTTGTTGAGAGCATCATTGAAGGGGTGGAAGATCAAAGGAAATCTGGTGTCTGGATCTTCATAAGGCATCCATGCTCGGTGTTCTCTAGTCAGGCCCTCGTACAGAGTCTGAAAGAATCGGCTAACCTGGTCTGCGTTGCCACCTGTGCCAGGCAAAACTATGGCAGCTTCACCAAAGTTCAGAGGGGAACGAGTTGCCGATTCTTCTTCATCCAGCTCATAATCTTCGGCTATGTCCCTAGGGAAGCGCGGTGCAAAGAGGTCGAACTCAAGACGTTTGTGCATGTGAAGACTAAGCCACATATTGATGAACCACCAGGGACCTCCTAAGTTGCCGATGGGTTGACCAAGCAGTAGTTTCCTAGCTACTTGGTGGAGGAGGTGATAAGCAGAGCCGAGCAGGTATCAGTCGAGGGGAAATAGGCCACCATTAGCTAATCTCTCTGCTGCCTATAGGTAAACAGAGGTTGGTCCTGCCGATCGACCGCAGAATACAAACTTGTCCAACCACATGTTCAGGAAGGTAGTCTATTCCTTTATGTTGACAGGCCCCGTTCTACGTAACTTCTGAATGTACCCAGACCAACCGCCGATAGCGCGAGTTTCCACCTTAGCGCTAGGTTTGGTGTCGAACAGGTGGCTGTTATCGGCAGTGGATATGTCTAAGCCTGTGAGCATAAGCACATCGGCAAGTGTAGGAGAAGCAGGGCCATGGCCAAACACAAAAGCATTGAGTGTGTCTGACCAAAAGTATGAAGCAGCGATCAGTAGTGACTCATTTCTCTCCATATCGGCAAGAGATAATCTAATGCACTGATCTAATTTCCGCTCACCCCATTGAACCTCATTTTAGTGGCTGACTCTCAAGAACCAATCTTTCCATCCCTTGGTGGGACTTGGCCAGGAACGGAAAGCATCTTTCCATAGATCTAGAGAAAAGTTTTCGGCTCTAAAGGGAATTCTGTTTGTTTCTGCATTTATCAGATCAGTGGGATCTGGGTTCCCTAGCGGACCGAGACATTGGAGGTGTGGTTGATCGGTAGGGATGAGGATCTTATTGGACAAATCCTAGTTTTTGGGGATAAAAAGAAGAACAAAAAAAGGAGTATTCAGTAAGATGAACTGCGGATGAACAGGAGTGCAGTAAAAAAACAGGAGAAAAAGTGGTGAACTAACCTCAGGCACGGTGAAGTTGATGGCCATTTTCTGGCGAGGAAGAAGATCGAAGACTTGGGTGATTGGTGAAGAAGGCCTTCGATGAAGTTCTTGGAGTCCTCGGGTGGTGCTGCCACCAAAGAAGTGGTTTTTGGGCTGTAGAATGTTAAGATGGAGAACGAGTACCCAAGAAGGAAGTATTTATAGGACAAAACGGGCAGGGGCAAATCTGACTTATCTCTTTGCCGCATCCGTGAAATCCGAGGGTGTTCAGGTGAATATGGTAACTGTTCGCACGATAATCAAGGGATTGCACAAGTGATTTGACAGCAAGCGGTCGTGATTTTGGAGATATTTCACTGTGCAAGATCTCCTAGTCGGCCCATCGGCACTTTCCTCTAACGGTAATATTGCCGATGGGCGCATAAGGTGGAAAGGTCTGGTTCGGGAGGTTGAGGAATTCGAGGAATCTGCAGGAAAATCGGGCTAAGGTTGTTCAGATTTAACGGTCGGTTACCAAATTGGGAGAATTAATTGCGGAAAGGCATCATTACTGCAGAGAATTTCGGAGCATTAATGATTTTATACTCCGAAATTGGGGGGCATGTGTTGACACCGTTTGGACACGTATCTAGAGACCAGTAAAAGATGGATCGGTAGGTGGGGCAACAGTAACTAGACTACAGAAAAGTTGCCGATGAGGGTGGTTGCCGATGAAGGGACAATCAAATGCGGCTAAGTCCAGGTGCGGTGACATATTCTTGCCGATGATCGATATCAGTGATTGCCGATGGTCATAACAGGAAGTCCGCTGATGATTATGAAGGGGAACGCGGAAGTTGCCGATTGATCCGTGGCGGTGTCCAGGACAATTACAAGGGGATAGTTTTATGTTTTCCTTAATTATTTAGAGTCGTTTTGTATACGGACTCTGTTTAATTTGGAATTTGAGTCCTAGTCGTGTCTGATTGTAGCTCTTTGAGCAAGGTATAAATGTAGACCCTGGGGCTTTGTAAGATCAATCTATCAATCAATCAAACACAAGTTTTTACTCATATTCTAGCTTCTACTTTTTCGACGACTTCATCATATCTTTTTCTTTTATTACGAGTTCTTAGGAATTCGTCGACTTAAGCTCGGCGTATTCTCAAGTTCCGTGTGAGCACCTCTTGGCCATAACATAGGGACGCATCGCTGTTGTCGGGACCAAAGTGTTCGAGTTATCACCTTTGCCGATAGTAAGGTCAAATCGACTGGCACGCCATAACGTTTGAATCGGGTATTAGCCCTTTGTGTTTGTAGATCAGTTTTTGCATCAACACAAGTAGTGGATGTATGACTTTTGGTCTCATGAGATAGGTAGGGATGTTGATGGCTTCTCATGCACAAACTTCATGTCTGCGAGCTTGTAATGTATTTTGTACTTCTGTGACCATACATTGGGCTAGCTCATATATGAATAAATCAATATATTATGCTTATATTAATTAGTGTCCTTGTATGTATGGTCAATGTATATATTGTATTTCAATGTTTGTGCATTGACAATATATAATTTGGGATTCATTATATACTGCTAATTAGCAACATATATATTGTTTCTATGTGAATGTTTCGCGTTGGACTGTTTGTTGCTAAAAGTATTTATAGCCTCCAACTATGTGTCGGTATATATAGCCCCTAAGGTGTCACATAATTGGTCGCTAAAAACATGTCGGTCGGCATAGGCTATACCGACACGACTTTCAACGTCTGCACATAAGTGTCGGCATAGATCTATACCGACCGATGGAGTGTCGCTATATCGACCTATACCGACTAATGGTACATCGCTATTCAGGGGCTGTCGTGTAGTGCAAATACATAGGCCTCGAGCTCTTGGACCAGAGCGATACAACCTCACCACCCTGAGACAACAGTTAGCAGAGGAGCGGCAGGGATGCTTCTACACCACTGTAGAACCCGACCCCGACTCTGAGTCCAACAGCTAATGACCCCACGAGGGAGTGCTTCAACATCATGGATGGAGCTATGGCCTCCGATGATGACACCGAGGATGATGGCAATGCCGGCACGACCCTAGGACTTCTGAGCAGGAAGGACAGCTGGACTTACCCCTCTTCCTCAAGACAACAAGGCCACACAACTCATGCAACTACAAGAACTAAAGGCCATGCTCAACGAGGACCGGGAGCGACTCAACCTGCTCGAGTGAACTCTCGAGTAGGACCAGGTGCACCCGCACGGTGGAGGGGCTCGAGGTCAGGCTTGAGATGTCCTTAGATGGATCAGTGAAGACAGGGAACCGGATAGCCTTGTCAACCAATTTCCTCAAGCAGGGTAGAGCATCATAGTGGCAACAATGCTCTTGTGCAATATCCCTGAACCCTCGAATCCCCAAGCACGTTGCATACGAGATGAGGTTCAGGGTTTGCTTCACATCACGGCAGCTCAGCAAGCTGAGAGCTCAGCCTCTTGATGTCGAGGAGTGGCCTCAGAGCGACATGTCAAGCCGGCACACCACAAGAGAGAGGTTTCCGTCCACTAGGAGGCCCCTCCATGAGGCAAGAAGGTAGCACCAATCCAGGAGTGCCACGTCGACAACTGTGAGCCATGTGACGCATGCCACGACATTAAGAAGCATCGACAACAGAAGCACGGGGACGCCAAGGAATGAGGTTGCAGTGCGCACCGTGGCAGGCATTACGACAGCAACGAGGACCGCAGGGCTCCCAAGCCACCGGGCCCTCGAGTCTTCAGCAGGTCGATTCGTAGCACGCCACTGCCCAACCCTTTCCACCCTCCAACGAGCATGGCCAAATACAATGGTGAGACAAAGCCCGACTATGGCAAGTAGACATTCGACTGGCATGCCAGCTAGGCGGAGCTCGAGGAGATCCTACGTAATCTAAAGCAACAACAAGGAGCTGTACCGGTGAAAAGCTCGATAGGAGTCCTATAGTGCTACATCACCGTCGAAGAAGGCTAAAAACTCCTCGAGGACCTACACTTGGGTGCTTGCGGCCATCATACGGCGCCTAGGACCCTTGTTGGAAACACCTTCTAGCAAGGTTTCTACTGGCTGACCACCGTCACTGATGCCATCGAGCTTGTCCACTCATGCCACGGATGTCAATTCTATGCTAAGCAGACTCACCTCTCAGCTCATGCTCTACAGATGATCCCCATCACCTAGCTGTTTGTGGTTTCGGGCCTCGACCTCATGGGGCCCATCCAAAGGACGATAGGGGTATACATGCATCAAATAGTAGCCGTCAACAAATTTTCCAAGTGGATCGAGGCTCGACCCATCACCAACATCCACTCTGAACAAGCCGTTCCATTCTTCACCGACATAATCCATTGATTTGGGGTGCCCAACATCATCATCACCGATAATGGCATGCAGTTGATGGGCAAGAAGTTCCTAGACTTCTGCGACCGTCATCACATCTGTGTGGACTGGTCCGCAGTCACTCATCCTCGAACAAATGGCCAAGTCGAGCGTGCCAATGGCATGATCTTGCAGGGACGGGCCAAATCGAGCCATAGATCCATGAACAAATGGCTAATTGGATAGAAGATGGATCAAGGAACTACCCTTAGTCTTGTGGAGCTTGAGGACAACACCTAGTCGAGCCATGAAATTCACTCTATTCTTCATGATCTATGGCTCCAAGGCTATTTTACCCACAGACCTCGAGTATGGATCCCCTCGAATCAAGGCGTATAACGAGCTAACAGACAAGGAGACGTGGGAAAACACAGTCGACTAGCTCGAGGAGACTCGAGACATGGCCCTCCTCAACTCGGCAAGATACCAGCAGAAACTTCAACGCTACCACGACAAGCACGTACGTGAGAGGGACCTACACGTCGGCGACCTCATCCTACATCGACGACAGTTGACATTTACTACCGTCACCACTAAAAATAGAGACAAACACTACTCCTTGTAACAACACCTCAAATGCACGGTATTTAATTAACTTGTCAAATAGCAACTAACCACTAAAATATTCCTAACCACAAAGTAGGTTGTAATCCCTAATTATATTGTTAGGAATTTAATATAGATTCACATGTTCTACTGTAAAGACAGAGAATAAAAATTATGAATATAATTACAAACTAAATGGGTTCTGCAAGTGGACAAATAATTATACCGTTGTAGCATTTTACCTAGGGAAATATCTAGGTTGTCGATTTATATTTATACCACTGGGAAGGCTAAGTGTTAAACTATATTCTATTATATTGATAAGAAACTATATAGGATGAATAGATGACATTACCCAAGTCCTAGAATCTACTTCATAATAGGCAGAGGTCACAAGATAAATATAGATAAATAATAATGGTAGCATAATCATCAAGTATCATAATTAAGGATAATCATGAGAGCATCTACTAGTCATAATCATAGTTAGCCAATGGATAAACTTGGGAGTTAGATCTAAGGTAATTTTATAACTACGCCAATGAATAACTTTAATTAGTGCAATTACATCTAGAAATCATCGTTAAGTCAACCCTATATCATAATTACATGTAAAGAGGCATCAACTAATGAGGGTTTTAAGATGCAACCGTCACCTCCTTCACGACCGCACCCATGCTAGCCCTACGTACGGGGAATGGACTACAGAGGAACCAACACAGCTGTCACCTACGCAGACTACCACATGACCCGACACATCAAGGGGCACTCGCAAACAAACAAGATATCTAGACACTGTTGACGGTCGATAACGTCAACTTTTATTAGAACATTAAACCCGAAGGAGAACATGAAAACACACTAGTCTAGGGTTTAATCTAGCAATTTCCACGAGTTTTGCATATTCTATATTTTCTAGGGTTTATTTCTATAAAAGCTGAAAAGAGGGATTCAAGTGCATATTTACCACAAAACTTATCCGCCATGAAGAATATCACTAACGCAACGTGGGAAGATTCTAGAAGACACCGGAAGAAACCGGGGGCCAGAGGCCGCCAGGTGGGGCCGGCCGGCCCACCATGGCGGTGGCCGGCACCCCCGAGGAGTCATCTTGGCCCTTGGTTAAGTCGGTTTGATACTACGACACACGTCGATCCCACTGGGATATAAATAAAGGGGCAGACCCCCATCCCTGAAGGCATCAAGTCATTTGGATATCAATCCATCAAGAGTCTTCTCTAGTTCATCAGAGCCTCTCTAGTTCATAGTTTTAGCCTAGTTAGATTAGAAGTAGAAGAGTTCTAATTCTTCGACGGAATCCGCAGGCCCTGGCGTCTGTCTCGAGTGTGGAGTTTGGTATAGTTCTAGTACTTTCTCTTATTATATTCAATATTATGATTCAAGCTACATTGTTCTTAATCTCTTATATATTCTTAAAGTCATTGTCTACTTTGACTATATATCTAGGATAGTTGGTTTGATGTTATTGAATTCATGTAATTGCTCGTATAGCGTTTATCCAATCAATTGGTGGGTAGATGGTAGACAATATGTAGACGTGATGTCTAGATATCTTGTTTATTTGTGAGGGCACCCTGATGTGCCGGGTCGTGTGGCAGTCCGCGGAGGTGACAGCTGTGTTGGTTCGTCTATAGTCCACCCCCCGTACGTAGGACAACTTAGGCACGGTCGCGAAGGAGGTGACACTTGCATCTTAAAATCCTCATTAGTTGATGCCTCTTTACATGTGATTATGATATAGGGTTGACTTAACAATCATTTCTAGATGTAATTGCACTAATTAGAGTTGTTTATTGATGTAGTTATAGAATTACCTTAGTATTTATTCCTGAGTTTATCCATTGGTTAGCTATTACTATGACTAGAAGAGCTCTGATATTTATCTATTTATGATGACTGATCATTATTTATCTTATATGTTTTATCAGGTGACTTATCCCTGTTATGAGTAGGATTATAGTTATGGTTTATCATTCACACCAATAGTATATGTTATAGTTATAAGTCCTACATATAAACCTTCCCCGAGGATACGATATTTAAAATCCCCCGGGTAAAATATGACATTGGTACGATATCTATGCACTTGCGGATAATCTTACTTAAATCTAATTGAAAAGGGTGTAGATAATTTATACCAACAAGCATTTTTGGCGCCATTGCCAGGGACAGGGTTCATCTCTATTTTTGGTAATGACATTAGAAGTGTCAACAAGCATTTTTGGCGCTGTTGCCGGGAAGGTAGCTAGGCAATTAAGGAACATTGATAGACTTATACTCAATTATGTGATTGAGACAACCATTAACCCCTGCTCAAGCAGGATTACCCTTGTTTGTTGTCACAGAACCGACCAAATTATAAGAGTTCAAGTGTAGAAACGATCGGCCAGCAATCAAGTTTCCAAACTTGAGCCCATATAATCCCGGTAGTCAATCGAAATCACGAAGGACTTCAAACCAACTTGCAACAAACCAAGATCGTAATAATTCAGCACAACACAACGAATGTTACATAGTCATCCATTGCCATCGAAGCGGCACCACATCGGAGTTATTAAGTTATTACAACACATGTTCGAAGTAGCGGAAGCAAAATAATTACACACACTTGTTCAAAGTTCAGTTCACAAGTTCTTGTTATTGCCAGAGTCTCATGCCATCCATCCAAAAGCAGCAGGTATGAGTTTGTTACAGAACCGTGCCCAACGGTTAGTCCTCATCCCCAGCGGGATGGAGACAGGTCTTGCAGAAGCCGTCATAAAAGATGTCAACTGCAACAGGTGGGAATAACCCTGAGTATGAGAATGTACTCAGCTAGACTTACCCATCTAGTACAAACATAAAAGACGCCGAGGATCATGCAAGGCTAACATCAAGTGGAGTTGGTTGACTCAACATTTGAAAAAAGCTTACATTATAACTAAGTTATTGTGAGAGCCCCATATTTATTCAATATCAGCCTACCACTAGATTAGCACCTGTACTAAAGCACTTCACTTTATTATTACAAGCAATAATAACCATATCAAGTTCATCATATGTTCTTCCTTGCTATCATCATTATCATGAACCAAGTTCATTAGTGAATGCTACGTTTGCCGCTGCTCTGTCAAGTTCTCACTGACCGGGAGAGACGGCGATTCGAATCGAATTCCTATCCAGCTGGAGGGGTATTCCTAGCACTCACCCAAGCATCCCTCATCGGAGAGCCAATGGGTCACCTTTGGTACGACTCAGGAATCGTGGCTCCGATCAGCGCCGCACTCCCAGGGCCACCACTCTGCCAGGGAGGTCAGGAATTTTAACTCACCTGCCTTTGGGCTTACGCCAATGGTCCCCCGCACACCGCACTTCCTCCGGTAGTGCGCACTTTATACTTGCCGGTCTTCCGGACTGAGTCATATTACTCGGCTTCGCGGTCGGAACGAGTTATCCGGCCAACTAAGTGTCAGGCATGCGTTCAACATGACAAGAGGACATACAACGGTCGGTCCTTAGCTGCCACAGACGGAGTTACTACAACCTTGCAAAACTCCACCCGGCTTAAGTCAAATTAATCCGGTTCCACCCACGATAGCACATATAGTCCATCGTGATCCGACACAACCCTATATCGCGCAGGTGACAGGAAATCACCCGACTTCTACCGATTAAGCATGGCTAAGCTGCTACTCGATCCTAACTCTACAACCAGGGTAGGGTAAGTTATCTGGACAAGGATGGAGTAAAGTGCAGCAAAGGTTTCATCACAACTCCTATACTTAATGCATCAATAAATATAGCATATTCAAGTAAACTTTTGAAAGTAAATGGAGACTTAGGATGCTCACGAATGAGGCTGACTCGTGGTTCGGGCACTCAACTTCTTCTTCGGGCTCCTCGAGTCCGACTGGCTGGACCTCCACCTCCTGGCTGCCCTCCTGGCCTTCGGGGTTCGCTTGGAGCTCGAAGGAAGCGGTCACGTCCGATGCACCTATTGCATGCTCAACTAATAAGATGATGCATAAAAGAGGATGAATGCTTGACACATAAATAAACTCACTGGACACGCATTTATGGAGTAACGGTTATAACAGTTCACACAAGGTAGTAAGTTAACTGATCAGAATCTACCAAGTACTAGAACAGCAAGCATCACATAATAGGATTAGCTCAGTAAACAGGTCATAACTAGTGCTAGGCAGATCCAACAAACATGAGTGAAGACATTCTGGAAAGCTCATGAAATTGTCTACAAATCATCTTTAAACATCACAGCAAGATTCATAAGTTAAACAAGCCATTTAAACAAAGTTCCAGGTTCTGTCCCAGAAAAACAGAGAGTACCCATTTCTGGAACCCAACTTGGAACAGCCATAACTTTCAAACTACTGGACCAATTGATCCCAAATTTAAACCACAGCTAGCTCATGAAGTTTACAAAAACTTTGATTTAGACAAGTTCCCCAGAAAACTCAGATATCAATAAGTAAAAGTTGAATTACTCCCTTGCTGTCCAGAACAGCCTTTAACCCACCAATTAATTATTTAAAGACATAGCCAAAGCATAAACAGTGTCAACCACATGACTTATAAGCACAAACATATCACAAGGTTACCAGATCAACATATGTTAACCCATAGATATTTAATAATGATGCATTTAACCATTTAATTCTATAAAAGGACTTAATTATAAGATACTAGCAAATGTGCTTAGAAAAATCTACAGAAATTACAGAAGCACATGTATAGCATTGTGACATTCCCATAAAAATTTCAAAGCAATTGCAAATACCAAATTAAAGATATGCATTTAATATGTGACAAGGTGTGTATTTCATAAATTCAGAAACATGACTTACATTGTGCCAAACAATAGATTTCAGATTATTTACATATTAAGAATACCATAAACAAGTTTACCACCAAAGTAGAGAACCAGCATAAGCACCAATTATTTTATATGATTTAATTAAGGAAACAAGCCAAATCTCAAACATAAATTACATATCAAAGCTGCAGTACTCCAAAAATCATGAAATATTTATCAAAGCCTTCTAGTACCACACAGAGACTACCATAAAAATTTCATAGCAAAATAAGCAGAATAACAAGAGATAAGAATTTACTCATGAATAACACGATTAAATCCTAATAAATATTTTTCTCAGAAAACATGGTTCATTTTATATTTTTATTAAAAAGTAGCCATCTCAAGGAATACCACAAAATTGGTTTCACAATTTTTGGATCTCAGACACTAGAGATATGATTTTTGTAAGAAAGCCAAAAATTAGGATTTGAATAAAGAAAAGGAGGGAAGTGAGGTGACACTGACAGTGGACCCCGTATGTCAGGGTCATCTTCCTCACCGCCGAGGCGACTCTCGCCGGCGATTTCTCCGCGACGGCGAGGTCTCCGGCCAAACCAAGGGCACCATTGTGATCCCCAGACTCTAGCGACTCGATTGACCCCCTTTTCCCCACGGCGGAGCCACCGGAAATGGCTCGCCGTCGATCATGGCGGCTCGGCGGAGGTGCTCGGCGTTACGCCGGAGCCCTCAGGCTGGTAGAGCATGACCTAGGGTTTCCTACAGCACCAGCGGACTACGGCGAAGCTTCCTAGGTACGCGGCTTGGCTTGAAACGTCGTGGAACGTGCTGGCCACGGAAGACCCCAACTCCGGCGGAAATACGGCGGCGCTGCGCATCGTGTCCGGCGACGGTGGGTGCGGTAGAGCGTCCACAGAGAGGTGCAACCGCTAGCTAAGGACCTAAGCTACCTTTAGAACCTAACTAAAGGAGATGGGAGGCTCCGAGGAGCCCAGCATTGAGTTCGTCGGAAAAGATGGTCACGGTGACCCGATTTGGGGGAAGAAGGAAATAGCGGCTCACCGGTGGGTTTCGCGGCGAGCTAGAGGGTGGAGAGTGGAGAGCGGCTCACGGTGGAGCTATGGGTGGAGTTTGGTGGACTGCGATGCAGCGAGGAGTGCACACGAGCTCGCCGGAGTGAGCTCGCGACGGTGAGCTCGCTGCGGGCGCGCTTCTAGCGAGAGAGGCGAGGCAGAGAGGAAATGGACGCGTCCACTCCGCTCGGGGCGTCGCCGTGGAGGACATGCGCACGCTGGAAGCTGACGAGCGGGGCCAGGAGCGGTGTAAGGGCGCTAAATGTCGCCGTTGCTCTGTCGCCGGTTGGCCACGTCGGCGAGCTCGCGTCTGATTCAGAGAACACGATGACCGAGTGACACAGCGACTTCAGCAACGAATAACTCCCAAACCAGCCCAAGTTAGAAGATGATGCCATTGACAAAGTTGGAGTTCCAATCGAGTTCTACAACATTGTCAACTAGAGCAAAAGCCAGATCGGCCTGTATTGAGAGATATAGAGTTTTCAAAACCGATCGAGCAAACTGTTTTCATTCCAGGACTTAGAAAAATTTCCTAAGTGTTGGAAACAGCCCCAAATCTGCCTTGTGGGTCAATTTTGAGCTATATGTGATCATTTTCATGAGATGGCTATAAAACAACTTTTGTTCCTTATAAAATTTGCTACAACTTTGCTGTAGAAAGTTTTGACATGCAAACATTTTATGAAACACTTTTTAAAAGCCTAAGCAAAAGAGGTTTCTAGAGCCTATTTGTATAAGTATGACTTATGTGATTATTTTGGAGAAGTGATCAACATGAACATTGTTCCCAAGGTTGAGTTAAGCATAGATAAACTAAGTACCAAGGCATAGAGCATAAACACAAGCATGGTTCACTCAAGCATAAGCATAGGAAGACTACTTAAACAATTTAAATCACATATTTGCATGGAATGACATGGCTCAAGATAGATGATGATCATGATATGCTTGAATAGATGATGATGCTCATGCTATGCATATGATTTATGCAACCATAACACTGGGGTGTTACAGCCCTCCCCCCTTACAAAAATCTCGTCCCGAGATTTGAAAGCTTACTGATTTTCGAAGAAGGTTTTGTAAACTACTTTCAAATAATCCTCGGTTTCCCAAGTGGCATCTTCTTCCTCGTGGTTACTCCACAACACTTTGTAGAATTTAACCACACGATTACGAGTCACCCGTTCGCTACGGTCAAGAACCGCTACAGGTTTTTCTTCATACACCAAGTCTGACTTCAACTTGATATCCCGAACTTCCACTCTTTCCTCCGGAACACGAAGGCACTTCTTTAGCTGTGATACGTGCAAGACAGGGAAAATAGCTCGCAAACCGTGCACCTATCTTGCATCAAGATTAGCACTATCTCCAAACAGACCGAACCGAGCTTCCACTTGAGCCTCTTCATCTAGGAGTACAAACAAGTGTGTCAAAAATAGTTTCTTAGACTATGGTGCATTACGCAAAAACTATGCACCTATCTTGCACTGAAACTAACATGGTCTCCAAACGGACCAAAGCAAGATTCCATATGACACACGTCATCTTGCATTGGGTTCCATTGGGTGTGTCTAATTTGATTTCTTAACATATGGTACGTTGCATACAAACTGTGCAACTATCTTGCATCAAGATTAGCACTATACCGAACAGACCAAATCGAGCCTCCACTTGAGCTTCTTTAACTACAAGTACCATCGGGTGCGTCTAAAATGGTTTCTTAGCCTATGGTGCATTAGGCGTAAACCGTGCACATATCTTCTACCAAAACTAACACTGTCTCTAAACGAACCAAAGCAAGATTCCATATGACACAAATCATCAAGGAGTTATATCATGTGCGTCCTAATTGATTTCTAAGTATATCGTATGTTCCATGCAAACCATGCATCTATCTTGCATCAAGATTAGCACTATCTCCAAACAGACCAAACCTAGCATCCACTTGAGCCCCTTCACCTAGGAGTACCAACAAATGCGTCCAAAATGGTTTCTTAGACTACGGTGAATTAGGTGCAAACTGTGCACCTATCTTGCACCGAAACTAACAAGTTCTCCAAATGGACCGAAGTAAGATTCCATATGACACACACCATCAAGGAGTTCCATCGGGTGCATCCAAACTGATTTCCAAGGATATGGTATGTTCCATGCAAACCGTGCTCCTATCTTGCATCAAGATTAGCACTATCTCCAAACAGACCGAACCGAGCTGCCACTTGAGCCTCTTCATCTAGGAGTACAAACAAGTGTGTCAAAATGGTTTCTTAGACTATGGTACATTACGCAAAAACTATGCACCTATCTTGCACTGAAACTAACATGGTCTCCAAACAGACCGAAGCGAGATTCCATATGACACACGTCATCTTGCATTGGGTTCCATTGGGTGCGTCCAATTTGATTTCTTAACATATGGTACGTTGCATACAAATTGTGCAACTATCTTGCATCAAGATTAGCACTATACCGAACAGACCAAATCGAGCCTCCACTTGAGCCTCTTCAACTACAAGTACCATCGGGTGCGTCTAAAATGGTTTCTTAGCCTATGGTGCATTAGGCGTAAACCGTGCACATATCTTCTACCAAAACTAACACTGTCTCTAAACGAACCAAAGCAAGATTCCATATGACACAAATCATCAAGGAGTTATATCAGGTGCGTCCTAATTGATTTCTAAGCATATCGTATGTTCCATGCAAACCATGCATCTATCTTGCATCAAGATTAGCACTATCTCCAAACAGACAAAACCTAGCATCCACTTGAGCCCCTTCACCTAGGAGTACCAACAAATGCGTCCAAAATGGTTTCTTAGACTATGGTGCATTAGGTGCAAACTGTGCACCTATCTTGCACCGTAACTAACAATGTCTCCAAATGGACCGAAGCGAGATTCCAAATGACACACGTCATCAAGGAGTTCCATCGGGTGCATCCAAATTGATTTCCAAGCATATGGTATGTTCCATTGAAATCATGCACCTATCTTGCATCAAGACTAGCACTATCTCTAAACAGACCGAACCGAGCCTCCACTTGAGCCTCTTCACCTAGGAGTACCAACAGGTGCTTCCAAAATAGTTTCTTATACTCTGGTGCATTAGGCGCAAACCGTGCACATATCATGCACTGAAACTAATACTATCTCTAAGCACACCAAAGCGAGATTCCATATGACACACATCATCAAAGAGTTCTATCGGGTGTGTCTAAATTAATTTCTAGGCACATGGTACGTTCCATGCAGACTGTGCATCTATCTTGCATCAAGATTAGCACTATCTCCAAATAGACCAAATTGAGGTTTCACTTGAGCCTATTACATAGGCAGTACCCATCGGGTGCGTCCAAAATAGTTTCTTAGCCTATGCTACATTATGTGCAA
>NC_012871.2:33045892-33088016 GCF_000003195.3 Sorghum bicolor
TATTTGGAGATAGTGCTAATCTTGATGCAAGATAGATGCACGGTCTGCATGGAACGTACCGTATGCTTAGAAATTAATTTGGACACACCCGATAGAACTCCTTGATGATGTGTGTCATATGGAATCTCGCTTTGGTGTGCTTAGAGATAGTATTAGTTTCAGTGCAAGATATGTGCACGGTTTGCGCCTAATGCACCAAAGTCTAAGAAGCCATTTTGGAAGCACCTGTTGGTACTCCTAGGTGAAGAGGCTCAAGTGGAGGCTCGGTTCGGTCTGTTTAGAGATAGTGTTAATCTTGATGCAAGATAGGTGCACCATATTGTTGACACGGTTTTTGGCTCATCTATAATATGTGTGTCATATTTCTATATTATGTAAATGTAAATAATATATGACCAAATTCCATATAAATGAGAAATGAATAACAAGGAAAATAATATTGACCAAGAAATATCATGTACTCACATGAAAACGAGGCCGGGCGGCATATTATTTGAAGGCCATATATAAAAATCAAATACTTTATTGATTAATTGGAATTATCAATTATTTCCTATATCACAAATATATATATATATATATATATATATATATATATATATATATATATATATATATATATATATATATATATATATATATATATATATATATATCACATAGTTATTATTGGAAATATAAGAGAAAGAAAGGATGAGGACATGCACGTACTATATGCGTAAGCATGAATATGCCTTGTCAAACATGTACGAGCCTAAAGTGCAACAAAGATGTAGCTCATCCTCTCGTGTGTGTATATATACGGCTCACACGAGTACGTGTGTATGTGGCGTATACGAGTACGTACATAGCAAGCCTATAGCCACGTCGGCTAGGAAATAAGTTATTTCCTGTTTTCCTTAAAATTACTTCAGTCAAAGGATAAACAAATAATTCCCGTCACAAACTGCTCTGACCAAATTCAAATGAAGCCACGATCGAAATTATTCTTGCCAGCGCGCACAGCAACGCGAAGAAAGGTGCCGGGCGTGGCTTGAAGCGGTCATTTCGAAATCAAACAAGAAGAGCGCCAAATGATCTGCAGGCAACCATTCCCGCCGCCGGCATCATTAGCGCTAAGACAAAATCAAACGAGAAGGCACCTGGCAACCACTCCCGCCGCTTTAGACTGGACGCGAATTCAAAAAACAGGAATCGCCTTGCCACTTGCTCTATAAATAGCAGGCTGCGGCAGGCATTCAGGACCCCGGCTCCTCTGATCCAAAGTGCCGCCAGGCTGCTGCCGCTCCATTGCCTCTAAAATAAACTGCCGTCAGGCTGCTGCAGCACCACATCGCTTGCCGTTTCAAGTGCCGCCCTGCCGTGCTGAAGATCAAGCATCATCGTTAAGCTGCCGGTGAACTGCAAGAGCTTCCGCAAAGGCTTGCCGGCAAAAGCTGCTGTTTCGTGAGTCCCAAAAGGTGAGGAGCCATAGCGCTCTTCTGATTCCTCTCCTCCTATTCTGGTTCTCCTGGCTTCACCGACGATCGGCAACAAGCAAATCTTCATCGCCGGCATCATGACCAAGGCCTCATGCACAGCTTCACTCTTTTGAGTTAGTTGCCATGAGATGTTTCAAGACCCTATGCCGAATTTGTCATACAAACCGGATAGGGAAGAGCATTATTCTCAAGAACAAGAGCTATGTTCATCTTCATTTCCATGATCAAGACCTCATATGTGGCTTGGCTCCGTCGAGCAAGTTCTCATGAGATGTCTCAAGGCCCCATGCCGGATTTGTAGCACAAACCGGACAGGGAAGAGCATTGTTCCCAAGAACAAGAGCTAAGTCCACCAATATACTGAAAAATACTCCTCGCTGCACTCCACGCATGTGTTTAAATCAACCAGAACACTTGCCGTGAGATGTACGGGAGAGACCCAAATTTCATGCTAAATGTTATCATTGCTTATGCTATATATATATATATATATATATATATATATATATATATATATATATATATATATAAAGAAATTCATGTGCTGCATATTCAGTCTATGCATATTTTTCCTTGGTCGTGGCAGTTAGCGCCTTTGATGCAAATTTGATTTAGTTAGCACTAACATCTGTATGCTATATTCAGTACCATGCATTTCATTGGTGGTTGCAAGAAACATTGAAGTTTGCATTGCCATGAGATAAATAAACTAGCTCTTTCATATGCCCGAACTGTCAAAGATCATGCATATCCATAATTAGAATATGTATGCATACGTCATGCACATGTCTGGTCTACGTCAGCAAAGACAAATAATGATAAAAAAACGGTATGACTCATACTCTACGCCGTATCAAGTGTTATGGCCAGACAAATAAAATCCTCTGTTGGGCACGTAAAAACCCATAAACCTTATATGTTGCTGCATCTTGCATAAATTTTGTAGAGATAAAATCTTGTCCAGATAAAATCAAATGGTCACTTTCCTAGCCAAAGTCAACAAATAAATAACGTTTCGTTCATATTTTTAGGTGGTCTTCATCCGAACCTGGACATGTCCTAATAGACCATATAATAAACTAAGCAAAATTTTAGTTGTGTCAAACCTCAAGCCATGACCATTGATGTTAGCTAATTAATTATCTGCGTCGCTACGGTCAAATAAAATAATTAAATGTGATAAACACGTGAACTTAGCTCAAATTAATTAAACTGGCCTTGTTATGTTCATCATACCGAGCATAGTTCCTCCAAATTCCGTGCATCATGTATAAATAAATATTGCACCTTAGCTATATCCCATTCATAAATCACCAGGCCTAGCTGAGTTGTAAACAAACCACATCAAATTAAATTAAATTAAATTAAATTAAATTGCATAATACGTGCTAATCCGTGGCCAAATACCATGCTAGGGACATGCATAACTTTCATAAAATAAGTACACTACATGCATCACGACCAAGTCCGGTGATGCCGTATATCTTTCTAAGCCATGGCAAAATAGACGTCCTAGCTTAGCCCCAAATAAAATATTATATCTTATATGCCAAAGCATGTCAATCCATAATCTTGCATATCTCCAAGTAAATTACGTGCACGCATACGTGATAAAATGCACCAAATAAATGTTTATTATATAAATAAATTAATGTCCCTCCATGGGCATGCATATTTGTCAAAAATCATGCTAGCGACCAATCATACAAAGAATATATATTACCTGCTCAACAAATGGAGTGTCATGCTCAAAAGAAATGATGAGTATCAAGTTCAAGTTTATGCCAGGCCTATGCATGCATCCATCCGCGACTACAAGACTGAAGATTTTATTTTTTTTGTAGTTTGTAATAGCAAGCCATATGATGTAATCTTTCTTTTTCATGTACTCATGTTGGAACTCTTAATCAGAGGTGTTCTCTTCGGAGATGTAATTAACATAATTTTTATGCAAATGTAAGAATTATGGAAGTATGGACTCGTAATACCTGTTCTTTTCATATTGTCTCATTTAAATTTATATTTGTCTCTGCTGACGCGGAGGCGGGTCATAGCCGCCCGTTTCCCTGTCTTCAGATTCTGGCACGCCCGGTGGGACCTACTTCTCCCCTCATCTTTGAGTTCCAACATGGTTGCATCATATGGCTTTGACCAAAATTGTCAAACAAACTTGTGTGCACAAATTTATTTGCATTCAGGAAAACTCATAAATGGTTTTCTTGTATGAAGGTATGGCTGGACGTGTGCAAGAGTTCATCACCATCCGCATTGGTTCCCTTTGGGTCGATGTTCCCATGGGTCCCGCTCAAGTTTCCAACAGCGCAAGTTCACTCAACACCACAGCTGCATCGCCAGCTGTAGTTGCTCATGGCCAAGAGGTCAACTCCAAGCCTGAGGAAGGCTTCACACCTGTCATGTCCAAAGCTGCCAAGCGGAGGGCAAGAAGAACTGCTGCCAAAGCAAGGATGGCAGCCTCCAGTGAATGTGCTACCAGCTGGCGCAAGGCTGTGCCTACCAGCTCGGTGGCTCCTAGCTCCGCCAAGCCCAAGGGGGTTAAGCCCTCAAGCTCCAAGATAGCACCAAGTTTCTGCCCCACCACATTGGGAGAGTGGCCTATTCGTGCCAAAAAGGCACCATCGCCCAAGCCGACATCGCCAAGGGTGTCCTCAGCATCAACCCCAAAGACAAAGGGGGCCATGTCATCATCCACCACTCCTGCCCCAAGCATACTGGGGGCACCGCCAATGAAGGTTACTTCAACAACAAGTCCACCACCTCCAAGTAGGAGAATTGTATTGCGGGATCCACCTCAATGCCTACAGCCCAACAAAGAGGAAGTTAAAGTAGTGGGAGAAAAAGACCACTCACGCAAAGGAAAGGCCATGATGACAGAAAATAATTCATCATCCAAGCCTGATGACAACCCCTCTCACCCCATGGACCAAGAAAAGACGCTCATGGTCGGTGGGAATGAAATCCTAGTCACAGTCACATCCTCAACCACAACAGTGGAGCACTTCCTGCAGGATGTCCGGAGCAAAGAGTCTAAGACCCTCATTGTTGGTTTAGACACTGAGTGGTTTGAGTCGGACCGCAAGAAAATAGCCCTTATTCAAATATGTGTTGGCAAGAAGTGTCTTCTTTTCAAGGTTGGCCGCGCCGGCACCATCCCCGATGATCTCAAAAGTTTCCTTGCGGACGAAAACCACGTTTTCGTTGGCGTGGCAATCGCTAACGACCTGGATCGGTTATGGGAAGGCCATCAAATTGAACTTTCTAATAAGGTAGAGCTGCAAGCCATGGTGCCATTCATAATACCAGGCAAGCATTGGGACAATGTGCCAAGCCTTGCGACTCTCGCACAAGTGTTGTTGGGCGTGTGTGTGGAAGGGAAAGGTACTACGCTTCGTTACAAAGATTGGGATAACGAGCTCCTAACAGACAGCCAAATCCAGTATGCGTGCACCGATGTTGTCGTGCCATACATGATTGGAGATATGTTGCAGAATGAGTATGGTTGTAATCTTCATTTCATGCAATCTCCTAACCTTAGCTCCAACTCTTCGGATGACATTGAAGACGTAGCAGATCAGCAAGTACATTTGTGTTTTATCGAGAACCAAACCAACAAACAAAAAGAATCTATACTTGCCCAGCTTGCCCAAGTATTGCAAAGAGGAAGAATTGGATGTGGAACGAAGCCATTTCTCATGCTATGAGCCAAGCTTTCTCTAAAAAGGAAGGTACCGAAGACAAGCAAAAACTCCATAAGCAATTGCGACGCAATCATGGCTTCTATGTTAGTACAAGTGATGACAACAGAAGCGATCCTAAAGAGAAGGTGGAACTAGGGCAAGATAAATATCATGCATTTCTTGCTAGCGAGGGAAAAGCTATGATGGTAGAGTCTAATTCATCATCGTCCGAGAGTGCACCACACCCAAAGAAAAATCGACTTCGGGTTGAGGCCCCAGAGTTCATCCCCACATTGGTCTATAATCCTAGAAATGAAGCACCTAAACATGAGCTTCGGTGGCAGGGGATTCACCTCTCCCTCAATGATATAAGGAAGGGACATGTGGATCCTGCCGCAACACTCTCTGATCCCATATCATCAGAGGTAGCATCATTGTGGCCTTCTGTACAAGATTCTGTATCCCCAAAGCGTCGTCGCCGAAGGCAACGCAACATCCATGACGCATGGGTCAACTTCAACAACTCAATTGACTCCATGACTAATGCACAACATGCATATGTGGTAGATTCAATTTTGACCCGACAAAGCAAGGAATATCGCAAAATCCAAAATGCTGCGAGGCAAGCTTTTCAGGCGTCCATGGAAAGGACAATATGCCAGGACTTGAGAAGCTTGTTGCCTGGAGTATCCACATCTACTGATAATATGGAAGGTGAGATCATGCGTCGTGCTGAAGCTTTGGCTAAATTGCCCGAGCATAAGGAGTTCATAAAAAAGGACTCACGGCGTGGCAAGTATGCAAAGCAAGCTGCCAATGTACGCGCAAGACGTGCCAGCTTGAAGCAAAGAGAGCTCGCCATCCCGATCAACTCCACATCTAGTAGAGTACAAGGGGCTGCTTCATCAAGCCATGCTGGTGGCACCCGAAGTGAGATAAAATCAGCCACTCCAAGAAAGGAGAGTACAACAACGGTGCCTTATCAACCCCCTCATAAAAGGGTTGTGAGCAACCGTTTCGAAGTGTTCTCTTCCATGCCGGTGAGTGTTGAGGAAGAAGCTCCCGACACAAGTGATGCTTCCTCAGCTTCTACACACTTCAAGAGAAAGAAGCCTCGCCAGCAAATTCCATTGGGTCATCGCCCTATGACCCGAAGCCAAACAAACTCGGGTAATTCAAAAAATCATGCGATCTATGTAGGGTCTTATAATCCCCTATTTAATGATCATTCTAATTTTAAAAATGAATTATTGGATACTGCAGGCTCGGTTGATCTGAATCCCCCAAATGGTGGTGATCCACAAGCCTCAAGTGGTGAGGGTTCACCCTCTCTACATAGTGAAAGTGTGTCTGGCGAGGCTGAACAAGTGCTTGCCACAAATCATGGACAATCTGTTGAAGAGCAGATGAAGCAAATGATGGCTGCTCTGCAACAAAAAGAAGAAGAATTAGCTGCCCTCCGTGAGCAGGTGGCCAATGCTAGAAACAGTGTCAATGATGCTTCGACGAGTCAAAATGGTCCTCCTCCTCGTCCTCCACCCGAAATCACTCTTGAAGGTATACAAAGGATGATTTCAGAGGGCGTGAAAGCTCAGTATATGCAAACACATTATTCTATGCGCCCTGGATATGTTAAACCGTACCCGCCGGAAGTGGACATGGTACCATTTCCAAACAACTATCGTCAACCACAGTTCACCAAGTTCAATGGAACTGAGTCACCACATGAACATGTGGCTCATTTCCTTGCCGCATGCCAAGATACGGCACATAATGGAGCTCTTCTCCTTCGTCAGTTTGTGCAAACATTATCAGGTCCAGCCTTCACATGGTACAGCAAGTTGGCACCAGGCTCAATCCGCACATGGGAGCAAATGCAGGACGCCTTCCTAGAACGCTTCTATAGCACTCAAAGGATGGTAGGAATTACTGAGCTGACTCAGACCTTGCAAGGGCCAAATGAGAAGGCTGCAGACTTCATAAATAGGTGGAGGAATTTGAGCCTCCACTGCCCACAGCCAATCACCGAACCTGAAGCGGTTCGTATGTGTATGAATAACTTGAGTCCAGACATGGCCATTCACTTGCAGGGTGTAAGACCAATAACTTTTGAAGAATTGTCCTCAAAGGCTACGGACATAGAAAACTACATGCGTCACTTGTCTCGTCCACCAAGGACATTTAATAAGGCATCGTTGGACAAAAATAACCAGCGAGATAAGCCAACCTCCTCAAAGCCAAAGCAAATGCAGGCCATGGAGGCGAGTGTGGCCCCCCAAAAATTCCAAACTGGGGGCATGACCACAAGAGTACCAAATAAGGGAGGCGCACCCGCCCCTAGGAGGCCGACTCTTAGTGAGCGTCAAAATCAGAAATATTCCTTCCCTGTTGAAGAAGTGGATGATCTCTTCATGGGATTAAGGGAATTGGAACTCATTGAGCTCCCCAAACCAAAGAGACCTGAAGAAGCTTCTAAAATTGATGAGCCAAATTTCTGCCACTTTCATTGGATCTTGGGTCATACACTCAAGGATTGTTTTGTGGTGAAAAACATGATACAAAAGCTCATAGATGAAGGCACCATAGATGCCGATCTACTCAAAAGCATGACAAATGGAAAGAAAATGGCTACGTTAAATGTTGCCACCTTTCAAAGTGATCCGGTGAGTCGTGCCACTCCAAAAATATGGCCAACTTATGATCAATATATGATGTCAAAACCTGAGTATGTTAATATGTCTTTCTCAGGGCATCCGCAACAGCAAGCTAAGTGCCAGCATGAAAGCAAGGCTTTCCTTCGATGGATCCACACTCCAAAAGGTGGGTCATCGAGTTCCCAAAGATCAGAAGAGCGTCGACAGCAACTCTCAAGACGACTTGCTCTCCGACGAATGGTGGAAAAGGGTGAAGGCCCGCGCTTCTACCAAAATATAAAGAAGCATGAGGACGACTCCCTCAAAGAGTACGCTGCTTTCCCCATCGGAGTGTTTGAGGATGATGTGGAGTCTCTTCACTTCCGTGAAGAAGAGGCGCCCGAAGTTGATGAAGTTCAACTTAGATCAGGCCGACAGCTGCCTAGGCCATATCCTCAACAAAGAAATCCCCCAAATGTAACTCCGAATGATGTGACTGACCATACTCCTAATGTGTCGGTCAAGTATGATGTAATCTCGCACTTGAAGAAAATACCAGCTGTGCTTTCTGTGTATGATGCTTTGTGTCTCTCTTCTGATTTGCGAAATGCGCTTATTACTGCACTTTCCTTCCCTGAGGATTATAGGGTTGAGGTTTCACAAGCAGAAGTAAAATTAACCCAAACTCAAAGTATCACATTCAATGATGAAGATCTATTATTAGGAAATAAAAAGCATAACAGACCGCTTTTTATGTTCGGTGAGATTGATGATCTTCCCGTTAATCGTATAATGATTGATGGTGGTTCAGCCATAAACTTGCTACCCATGCGTACCCTCAAAAAGATAGGGTATTCTAAAGGAGACTTATGCCGCTCAAATGTTGTGATTCATGGCTTCAACCAGTCAGGTCAAGAAGCATTGGGTACCATATCCCTAGTGCTAAAGTTTGAGAACTTCACAACCTATGTTAAGTTTTATGTGATTGATGCGACAACCTCATATAACGCTCTTATTGGTCGCCCATGGCTGCATGAAAATAGAGTTATTCCATCTACTCTCCACCAATGCATCAAGTACAAAGATCCTTTGGGAGACATAGTAAGGATTTTTGCGGATAAAAAACCATTCACTACAGCGGAAACCTTCTACGCTGATGCAAAGTTCTATTTTGAACCTATTGACAAAGTCTCAAAACCAAAAACAACATTGCCACTAGAACAAAATATCCCAAAGATAGAGGTTGGCGAGTCCTCGTCGAGCCGAAAGGTGTATCTGTATATACCAAGTAATCAAAGAAAGGAAGGCGACCCAATATTTTGCGTCGTAAATAAGAAGTCCTCTCAAAATAGAGGTATTTCATTTCCAACCCCTTTACCTCCTTTGGTGCAATATAAAATAAAACAAGCCCAAATTGAGAGGGATGAGAAAACAAAAATGTCTACAAATGTTACTTTGTTAAATAGAGATGATCAAACATTGCCTATCTCTTTATATGATGACAAAGTTCTTTATATTATGCAACAGATGGGATATGATATATCTACTGGCCCATCTCTTTGCAATGGCCGGGGGCAGCTCGCCCCATTCAAAAAGTTAATGTCCCGAGCTCATCTTGAAGCCCTACAGCAAGATCAAACACTAAAAGAAGAAAAATATGGGTTAGGCTACGTAGTCAATATGACCTCTGCTGAACTCCTTGATGCTACTAAGGCATCTCCACAAATAGAAGATGGAAACCAACCAACAATTGATGAGTTGGAGGAAATTAATATTGGCACGGACGATGATCCCCGCCCGATCTTCATTAGTAAACATTTATCCAAAGAAAGTAAGGAAGAATATCATAAATTTCTTTCTGCAAACAAAGATGTATTTGCTTGGTCTTATGAAGAAATGCCAGGTCTAGATCCGGCGGTTGTTGTACATAAATTGGCTGTCCGAAAGGATGTCCCTCCAGTGAAACAAGGACAGAGAAGATATCGTCCCGAACTTCTCCCGCAAATAGAAGCTGAAGTTGATAAACTCATAGCTGCTGGGTTTATTCGGGAAGTAAAATACCCAAAATGGGTGTCTAGTATCGTGCCTACGAAAAAGAAAAATGGGCAAATCCGTGTATGTGTGGATTTTAGAGATTTAAATAAAGCATGTCCAAAAGATGATTTCCCAATTCCAATATCTGAAATCCTCATTGATGCCACTATGGGATATGAAATATTCTCCTTTATGGATGGTTTCTCTGGCTACAACCAAATAAAAATGTCTCCCGAAGACGAAGAGTTAACAGCATTTCGCACGCCTAAGGGCATATATTGTTATAAAGTGATGCCCTTCGGATTAAAAAATGCAGGCGCTACATATCAACGTGCAATGACCATTATTCTAGATGGATTGTTGTACAAAATTGTTGAGTGCTACATAGATGATATTGTCGTAAAATCTAAGCGCGAGAAAGATCACTTAAAACACTTGGAATTGGTGTTTGAGCGCCTTAGAAAGCATAAATTGAAAATGAATCCTATGAAGTGCGCCTTCGGGGTATCATCAGGGAAATTCCTTGGCTTTGTAGTCACCAAACGGGGCATTGAAATTGACCCAACGAAAATAAAGACAATTGTCGACATGCCTCGACCAACAAACTTGCACGAATTAAAGAGCCTCCAAGGCCATTTGGCGTACATTAGGAGGTTTATCTCAAATTTGTCGGGAAGATGCAAACCCTTCTCCCGAGTCATGAAAAAAGGAGTCCCGTTCCAATGGGACCAAGCCTGTCAGAATGCGTTTGATGATATAAAAAAATATTTAACAAATCCGCCTGTGTTGTGTGCGCCAGTTAAAGGGCGACCGCTAATCCTCTACATAGCAGCCATGCCAACTTCATTGGGCGCTCTTTTAGCACAAATCAATGATGAGGGGAAAGAAGTCTCCCTATATTATTTAAGTCGCACCCTGCTGGGGGCAGAGTGCAATTACCCGGATATAGAAAAAATATGCCTAGCACTTGTGTTTGCAGCCCAAAAGCTCCGCCATTATATGCTAGAACATACCATACATCTTGTCTCGAGGGCTGATCCTCTTCGGCATATTTTGAGTAAAATGACATTATCAGGTAGACTGGCTAAGTGGGCGATGTTCCTTTCACAATTTGATATTGTGTTCGTTCCTCAAAAAGCCGTTAAGGGTCAAGCGTTGGCTAATTTTTTAGCAGCACATCCTATACCTGATGACTTTCCTATTGATGATGATCTACCAGACGAGGTAGTCTTCACCACTACGGTGTCCAATCCTATGTGGCAAATGTATTTTGATGGCGCTTGTCGAAAATCAGGAGCAGGCGCAGGAGTAGTGTTTGTCACACCTGACGAAGCAATACTCCCATATTCCTTCACATTGACGTCAGCAGTTTCAAATAATGCTGCCGAATATGAGGCTCTAATTATCTGGCTTGAAATAGCTTATAATATGGGCCTAAATACACTCGATGTTTATGGAGACTCCCAATTAATAATTAATCAATTGTTAGGAACATATACAGTAAAAAAAGAAGGGCTTTTGCCATATTTTTGGAAGGCAAAAGAATTAATGGCAATGTTCACTGATATAAAATTCCAGCATGTTGTGAGAAATCAAAATGAAAAAGCAGATGCGCTGGCGAGCTTAGCTGCCAGCATGTCATTAAATCCATGTCAAACTATGGATGTTCATGTAGAGGAACGAAGAGTCCTCCCCATACTTGCTGAAGAAGAGATTATACCATCTATTTCAGCCATGACTATAGATACTTGTGAAATTGAGATGGGTGACTGGAGAACACCTTTTCTCGATTATCTCCTTCATGGATATTTGCCTCTAGATTCTAGTCAAAGGTCTAGGATTCGAAATAGGTCATTAAATTATACATGTGTAAATGACGCGCTCTATCGGCGTTCATGCGATGGTATTTTACTCCGTTGCCTCGCGGGAAATGAAATTATCGAAGCATTGAATGAAGTCCACTCTGGAGTGTGTGGCGCACACCAATCTGGACCCAAATTACATTACCAACTAAAACATTTAGGTTATTATTGGCCTACAATGTTTGATGATTCTATGAGGTTTGCAAAGAAATGTCATGAATGTCAAATACATGGTAATTTTATACATCAACCTCATGAACCACTACATCCGACGAACATGTCTTGGCCCTTTGAAATGTGGGGAATGGATGTGGTTGGGCCAATAAATCTTCCGTCTTCCGAGGGACATAAATTCATTCTCGCTGCGACTGACTACTTTTCTAAATGGGCGGAAGCCGTGGCACTAAAAGAAGTTAAGGCGGAAAATGTAGAAAATTTTATAAGGACAAACCTTATATATCGATTTGGGGTTCCAGCACGAATTATATCCGATAATGGAACATCTTTCAAAAATCGACAAATAGAGAAGATGTGTGCCAAATTTAAAATTAGGCACCACTTCTCCACAGGTTATAATCCGGCTGCTAATGGCCAAGCTGAAGCGTTCAATAAAGTATTATGCAAGTTGCTTGAAAAGGTAGTCTCACAAAATAAGAGACACTGGCATGAAAACTTACTTGAATCTTTGTGGGCATATAGAACCACGACTCGGACGCCGACAAAAATGACTCCCTACTCTCTCGTATATGGAGGAGAGGCGGTCTTGCCGTTGGAGGTACAAATTGCCTCATTAAGAGTTGCTATTCAAGAAGAACTCAATGAAGATGAGTCTGCTAAATTACGCCTAAGAGAATTAGACAACCTTGAAGAAAAACGGCTTCGCGCGTTGCAAAACCTGGAGGCATACCAAGCTAGAATGTCTCGAGCCTTTGACAAGCGTGTAAAGAGAAGATCGTTTAAAGAAGGGGACTTAGTTCTCGCGGTCATTCGACCAATGAATATTACTCACAAAATGCAAAGTAAATTTGAACCTAAATGGGAGGGCCCGTACATCGTGAAAGACGTGTACTCCAGTGGCGCTTACAGAATCATATCTCCGGATGGTGAATATTGCCCACCGCCAGTAAATGGGAAATTCCTAAAGCGCTACTATGCGTAAAATAATAATAATAATTAATTAAGATCCTCCATCGCTTCATGAGGCTAAACTGAAGCCAAAGTAAAAAAAATATATTATTAATTAATTAATTAATTAAGATGTTCCATCGCTTCGTGAGCTTAAACTGTAGTGTAAAAAAAAAGAGAAGTCCCATTGTTACACGAGCCTAAGCTGCAGCACCAAAGAGTATATGTAGTGTTGCATTAGCTTGGACTATGTTAAAAAAAATACGCACTCCTTCGGCAGCTTGACTTATAGGAGGAAGTAGGCGTACATGCTCATCACGATATAAGCTAGCTAAAGTGCTAAGCGATAAAGTTTTACATGCGAACATCACACCAACTTCAGTGTATAAGTACAGGATACTGACGCACTAATCATATATGAAAAAAAAAACAAACTGGTTTCTCAAATGCGTTGGAAACTAACAAAGATCCATATGCATATCTTAATTAATAAATGGTTCAAAAAAACAACAACTGATAGTTACTGAACCAAATTAAACATGACGACAGCAAATTAAAATAAATAAATGTTCAGAACTATGAGACTTGGAACTCTTAATCAGGGGTGTTCTCTTCGAAGATGTAATTAACATAATTTTTATGCAAATGTAAGAATTATGGAAGTATGGACTCGTAATACCTGTTATTTTCATATTGTCTCATTTAAATTTATATTTGTCTCTGCTGACGCGGAGGCGGGTCATAGCCGCCCGTTTCCCGTCTTCACATATGCTCAGAAATCAATTTGGACGCACCAGATGGAACTCCTAGATGACATGTGTCATATGGAATCTCACTTCAGTCCGTTTAGAGATAGTGTTAGTTTTGGTGCAAGATAGGTGCACGGTTTGCACCTAATGCACCATAGGATAAGAAACCATTTTGGACGCACCCGATGGTACTCCTAGGTCAAGGGGCTCAAGTGAAAGCTCGGTTTGGTCTGTTTGGAGATAGTGCTAATCTTGATGCAAGATAGATGCACGGTTTCCATAGAACATACAATATGCTCAGAAATCAATTAGGACGCACCTAATATAACTCCTTGATGATGTGTGTGTCATATGGAATCTTGCTTCGTTTCGTTTAGAGACAGTGTTTGTTTTGGTAGAAGATATGTGCATGGTTTACGCCTAATGCACCATAGGCTAAGAAACCATTTTAGACGCACCTGATGGTACTCGTAGTTGAAGAGGCTCAAGTGGAGGCTCGATTTGGTCTGTTCGAGTGCTAATCTTGATGCAAGATAGTTGCACAGTTTGCATGGAATGTACCATATGTTATAAAATCAATTTGGACACACCCAATGGAACTCCTAGAAGACGTGTGTCATATATGGAATCTCGCTTCGGTCTGTTTGGAGACCATGTTAGTTTTGGTACAAGATAGGTGCATAGTTTGTGCCAAATGCACCATAGTCTAGGAAACCATTTTTGACGCACCTGTTTGTACTCCTAGATGAAGAGGCTCAAGTGGAAGCTCAGTTCGGTCTGTTTGGAGATAGTGCTAATCTTGATGCAAGATAGGTGCACGGTTTGCACGGAACATACCATATGCTTGGAAATCAATTTGGATGCACCCGATGGAACTCCTTGATGACGTGTGTCATATGGAATCTCGCTTTGGTATGTTTAGAAATAGTGTTAGTGTCAGTGCAAGATATGTGCATGGTTTGCGCCAAATGCATCATAGTCTAAGAAACCATTTTGGAAGCACGTGTTGGTACTCTTGGATGAAGAGGCTCAAGTGGAAGCTTGGTTCGGTCAGTTTGGAGATAGTGTTAATCCTAATCCAAGGTAGGTGCGTGGTTTACATGGAACATACCATATGCATGGAAATAAATTTGGATGCACCCGATGGACCTCCTTAATGACGTGTGTCATATGGAATCTCGCTTCGGTCCATTTGGAGACATTGTTAGTTTCGGTGCAAGATAGGTGCACAGCTTGTACCTAATGCACCATAGTCTAAGAAACCATTTTGGACGCACTTGTTAGTACTCCTAGGTGAAGGGGCCCAAGTGGATGCTCGGTTCGGTCTGTTTGGAGATAGTGCTAATCTTGATGCAAGATAGGAGCACGGTTTGCATGGAACATACCAAATGCTTTGAAATCAATCTGGACGCACATGATGGAACTCCTAGATGACTTGCGTCATACGAGATCTTGCTTCGGTCTATTTGGAGACAGTGTTAGTTTTGGTGCAAGATAGGTGCATGGTTTGCACATAATGCAGCATAGGCTAAGAAACCATTTTGGACACACCCGATGGTACTCCTAGGTAAAAGGCTCAAGTGAAAGCTCAGTTTGGTCTATTTGGAGATAGTGCTAATCTTGATGCAAGGTACATGCACGGTCTGCTTGGAACGTACCATATGCTTAGAAATTAATTTGGACACACCCGATAGAACTCCTTGATGACGTGGGTCATATGGAATCTTGCTTTGGTGTGCTTAGAGACACTATTAGTTTTGGTGCCACATATGTGCACGGTTTGCGCCAAATGCATCATAGTCTAAGAAACCATTTTGGAAGCACGTGTTGGTACTCTTGGATGAAGAGGCTCAAGTGGAAGCTTGGTTCGGTCAGTTTGGAGATAGTGTTAATCCTAATCCAAGGTAGGTCCGTGGTTTACATGGAACATACCATATGCATGGAAATAAATTTGGATGCACCCGATGGACCTCCTTAATGACGTGTGTCATATGGAATCTCGCTTCGGTCCATTTGGAGACATTGTTAGTTTCGGTGCAAGATAGGTGCACAGTTTGTACCTAATGCACCATAGTCTAAGAAACCATTTTGGACGCACTTGTTAGTACTCCTAGGTGAAGGGGCCCAAGTGGATGCTCGGTTCGGTCTGTTTGGAGATAGTGCTAATCTTGATGCAAGATAGGAGCACGGTTTGCATGGAACATACCAAATGCTTTGAAATCAATCTGGACGCACATGATGGAACTCCTAGATGACTTGCGTCATACGAGATCTTGCTTCGGTCTATTTGGAGACAGTGTTAGTTTTGGTGCAAGATAGGTGCATGGTTTGCACATAATGCAGCATAGGCTAAGAAACCATTTTGGACACACCCGATGGTACTCCTAGGTAAAAGGCTCAAGTGAAAGCTCAGTTTGGTCTATTTGGAGATAGTGCTAATCTTGATGCAAGGTACATGCACGGTCTGCTTGGAACGTACCATATGCTTAGAAATTAATTTGGACACACCCGATAGAACTCCTTGATGACGTGGGTCATATGGAATCTTGCTTTGGTGTGCTTAGAGACACTATTAGTTTTGGTGCCACATATGTGCACGGTTTGCGCCTAATGCACCAAAGTCTAAGAAACCATTTTGAAAGCACCTGTTGGTACTCCTAGGTGAAGAGGCTCAAGTGGAGGCTCGGCTCGGTCTGTTTAGAGATATGGTGTTTTCGGCACAAACCGCGCACCTATCTTGCACCGAAACTAACACTATCTCCAAACAGACCAAAGCAAGATATCAGATGACACACATCATCTAGGAGCTCTATTGGGTGCGTCTATATTGACGTTTAAGCATATGGTATGTTCCATGCAAACTGTGCACCTATCTTACATGAAGATTAGCACTATCTCCAAACAGATCGTACGGAGCTTTCACTCGAGTCTCTTCACCTAGCAGTACCATTAGGTGCTTCCACAACTGTTTCTAAGCCTATGGTGCATTAGGCGCACACCGTGCACCTATCTTGTACTGAAACTAACACTATCTACAAATGGACTGAAGTGAGATTCCATATGACACACATCATTTAGGAGTTCTATCGGGTGCGTCCAAACTAATTTCTGAGCATATGGTACGTTCCATGCAAACCGTGCACCTATCTTGCGTCAAGATTTGTAGTATCTCCAAACAGACCGAACCAAGCTTCCACTTGAGCCTACCAATCTTCCACTTGAGCCACTTCACTTAGGAGTACCTACAGGTGCGTCCAAAATGGTTTCTTAGGCTGTGGTGCATTAGGCACAAACCATACACCTATCTTGCACCAAAACTAACACTATCTCCAAATAGACCGAAGCGAGATTCCATATGACACACGTCATCTCAGAGTTCCATCGGGTGCGTCCAACTTGATTTATGAGCATATGGTACGTTCCATGCAAATCGTGCACCTATCTTGCGTCAAGATTAGCACTATCTCCAAACAGACCAAACCGAGCTTCCACTTGAGCCTCTTCAGCTCGAGTACAATCGGGTGCGTCCAAATTAGTTTCTTAGGCTATGGTGCATTAGGCATAAACCGTACACCTATCTTGCACTGAAACTAACACTGTCTCCAAACGGACGAAGCGAGATTCCATATAACACACGTCACTAGGAGTTCCATCAGGTGCATCCAAATCGATTTTCAAGCATATGGTATGTCCCATGCAAACTGTGCACCTATCTTGCATCAAGATTAGGACTATCTCCAAATAGACCGAACCAACCTTCCACTTGAGCCTCTTCAGCTAGGAGTTCCATCGGGTGCGTCCAAATTGAATTCTGAGCATATGATACGTTCCATGCAAACCGCGCAATCTTGCATCAAGATTAGCACTATCTCCAAACAGACCAAACCGAGCTTCCACTTAAACCTCTTTAGCTTGGAGTACAATCGGGTGCTTCCAAAATGTTTTGTTAGTGTATGGTGTATTAGGCAGAAACTGTGCACCTATCTTGCACCAAAACAAACATTATCTCCAAACAGACCAAAGCGAGATTACATATGACACATGACATCTAGGAGTTCCATTAGGTGTGTCCAAATTGATTTCTGAGCATATGGTACGTTCCATGCAAACCATGCACCTATTTTGCAGCAAGATTAGCAATATCTCCAAACAGACCGAACCCAAGCTTCTAGTTGAACCTCTTCACCTAGGAGTACCAACAGTTGCGTCCAAAATGGTTTCTTAGGCTATGATGCATTAGGCACAAAATGTGCAACTATCTCGCACCAAAACTAACACTGTCTCCTAACGGACCGAAGTGAGATTCCATATCACACACGTCATCTTGGAGTTCCATCGGGTGCATCCAAATTGATTTTCGAGCATATGGTACGTTCCATGCAAACTGTGCACCTATCTTGCATCAAGATTAGCACTATCTCCAAACAGATCGAACCGATCTTCCACATGAGACTCATCACCTAGGAGTAACAACAAGTGCGTCCAAAATGGTTATTTAAACTATGGTGCATTAGGCGCAAAGTGTGCACCTATCTTGGACAGAAACTAACACTGACTCCAAGCGGATCGAAGCGAGATTCCATATGTCACACATCATCTAGTAGTTCCATCGGGTGCGTCCAAGTTGATTTCTGAGCATATGGCAGGTTCCATGCAAACTGTGCAAGTATCTTGCATCAAGATTTGCATTATCTCCAAATAGACCGAACCGAGCTTCCACTTGAGCGTCTTCACCTAGGAGTACCAAGAGGTGCGTCCAAAATGGTTTCTTAGATTATGGTTCATTAGACGCAAACTGTGCACCTATCTTGCACTAAAACTAACACTGTCACCAAATAGACCAAAGCGAGATTCCATATGACACACGTCACTAGAAGTTCCATCAGGTGCATCCAAATCGATTTTCAAGCATATGGTATGTCCCATGCAAACTGTGCACCTATCTTGCATCAAGATTAGGACTATCTCCAAATAGACCAAACCAAGCTTCCACTTGAGCCTATTCAGCTAGGAGTTCCATCGGGTGCGTCCAAATTGAATTCTGAGCATATGATACGTTCCATGCAAACCGCGCAATCTTGCATCAAGATTAGCACTATCTCCAAAGAGACCGAACCAAGCTTCCAATTGAGCCTCTTTAGCTAGGAGTTGCATCGGGTGCGTCCAAATTGAATTCTGAGCATATGATACGTTCCATGCAAACCGTGCAACTATCTTGCATCAAGATTCTCCCTATCTCCAAATAGACCGAACCGAGCTTCCTCTTAAGCCTCTTCAGCTAGGAGTACCATCAAGTGCGTCCAAAATGGTTTATTAGAGTATGGTGCATCAGGCACAAACCGTGCACCTATCTTGCACCGAAACTAACACTATTTCCAAACAGACCAAAGCAATATTAGATGACACACACAATCTAGGAGTTCTATCGGGTGCGTGCAAATTGATTTTCAAGCATATGGTATGTTCCATACAAACCTTGGACCTATCTTACATGAAGATTAGCACTATCTCCAAACAGATCTTACCGAGCTTTCACTTGAGCCTCTTCACCTAGGAGTACCATCAGGTGATTCCACAACTGTTTCTAAGCCTATAGTGCATTAGGCGCACACCGTGCACCTATCTTACACCGAAACTAACACTATCTCCAAACGGATCAAAGTGGGATTCCATATGACACACGTCATCTAGGAGTTCTGATGAGGACATCAACACTAGCTATACATCCTCTCCGACACAACCTATAGCTGGTCCTCTTACTCGTGCTCGTGTTCGTCAACTTAATAATCAAGTGAGTTCCTTGATAAGCTCCTGTCCATCTTGTTTAGACAATGGAAACGCATGTACTCTTGTTTTGATTAGGAACCAAGGAGAAGACCGAAAGGGAGAAGGACTCACGCTCGCTGGATTCGGACAGCAGCAAAGCGCCAACTTGTGACAGTTACCACGGTTGCATACGGATTCGGATTCAGGCGCTTCAGGACTTGTTGGAAAGCTTATCAAGTCTACTTTCATATGAATCAAGTCCCACGTCAATACATGTTGGCAGCAGCGGCAATGATCCAATTACCGTCGATAGGTCTTGCTGTCCAGGGTGCTGCGTCACCTCATTTTGGGCTGATGGCCCATGTATCAAGTTGGGTCCATTAGGGACGCATCCTAGGGTTGGAGGACGACCCCAACACCTCTTTGGTCGTCAATCCATCTACTTATATCCCTCTAGAGTCGCCATGGTCGTTGGGTTTTGTTTAGATCAAGTTTAGCCTTCGCTACTTGCTTGTAGGCGCGCGTGCAGGATCAGCCGCCCGTCTCCTTGTCTTCGGAACCCCATTGTTGATTAAGATTCAGTTTGAAACCTTCAATTCATCTTGCAAATTCAGTGCTTGTCTCCTCGTTCTTGCTAGTTCTTTGATTGCTTGCAGGACGGGAGCCCTAGGGGCTGGTTGTCACGCTCCACAAGATCGTGACGGCTATTAGACGTGGTATATCGGTTGCTAAGGCGCGGTCTTGAGGGCTGTATTCGGGCCGTGAACGTCATCTCCATCCACCAATCGAGTTATCCCCGTCTCTCATCAAAAGATCGGGCAAAAACCCTAGCGGGTTCGCATCAAGTTCTATCAGGTGCGTCCAAATTGATTTCCGAGCATATGGTACGTCCATGCAAACCGTGCACCTATCTTGCATCAAGATTAGCACTATCTCTAAACAGACCAAACCGAGCTACCACTTGAGCCTCTTCAGCTAGGAGTACAATCGGGTGCGTCGAAATTAGTTTATTAGGCTATGGTGCATTAGGCATAAACTGTACACCTATCTTGCACTGAAACTAACACTGTCTCCAAACGGACGAAGCGAGATTCCATATAACACACGTCACTTGGAGTTCCATCAGGTGCATCCAAATTGATTTTCAAGCATATGGTATGTCCCATGCAAACCGTGCACCTATCTTGCATCAAGATTAGTACTATCTCCAAATAGACCGAACCAAGCTTCCACTTGAGCCTCTTCAGCTAAGAGTTCCATCAGGTGCGTCCAAATTGATTTCCAAGCATATGGTATGTTACATGCAAACCGTGCAACTATATTGCATCAAGATTAGCACTATCTCCAAATAGACCGAACCAAGCTTCCTCTTGAGCGTCTTCAGCTAGGAGTACCATCAGGTGCGTCCAAAATGGTTTCTTAGTGTATGGTGCATTAGGCACAAACCGTGCTCCTATCTTGCACCAAAATTAACACTATCTCCAAACAGACCAAAGTGAGATATTAGATGTCATACACCATCTAGGAGTTCTATCGGGTGCGTCCAAATTGATTTTCAAGCATATGGTTTGTTCCCTACAAACCGTGCACCTATCTTACATGAAGATTAGCACTATCTCCAAACAGATCGTACCGAGCTTTTACTTGAGCCTCTTCACCTTGGAGTACCATCGGGTGCTTCCACAACTGTTTCTAAGCC
This sequence comes from Sorghum bicolor, assembly GCF_000003195.3. Taxonomy (NCBI): domain Eukaryota; kingdom Viridiplantae; phylum Streptophyta; class Magnoliopsida; order Poales; family Poaceae; genus Sorghum; species Sorghum bicolor. Next base: position 33,066,937 of record NC_012871.2, read on the forward strand.
TATGGTGCATTAGGCGCACATCGTGCACCTATCTTACACCGAAACTAACACTATCTCCAAACGGATCAATGTGAGATTCCATATGACACATGTCATCTAGGAGTTCTATCAGGTGCGTCCAAATTGATTTCTGAGCATATGGTACGTTCCATGCATACCGTGCACCTATCTTGCGTCAAGATTAGTAGTATCTCCAAACAGACCGAACCAAGCTTCCACTTGAGCCTCTTCACCTAGGAGTACCAACAGGTGCATCCAAAATGGTTTCTTACGCTATGGTGCATTAGGCATAAACTGTGCATCTATCTTGCACTGAAACTAACACTGTCTCCAAACAGATGAAGCGAGATTCCATATGACACACATCATCTAGGAGTTCCATCACGTGCATCCAAATCGATTTTCAAGCATATGGTATGTCCCATGCAAACCGTGCACCTATCTTGCATCAAGATTAGCACTATCTCCAAAGAATCCAAACCAAGCTTTCACTTGTGCCCCTTTACCTAGGAATACCATTGGGTGCGTCCAAAATAGTTTCTTAGCCTGCGGTACATTAGGCGCAAACCGTGCACCTTTCTTGCACCGAAACTAACACTATCTCCAAAGAGTACCATCGGGTGCTTCCACAACTGTTTCTAAGCCTATGGTGCATTAGGTGCATACCGTGCACCTATCTTACACCGAAACTAACACTATCTCCAAATGGACCGAAGTGAGATTTCATATGACACACGTCATCTAGGAGTTCTATTGGGTGCGTCCAAATTGATTTCCTAGCATATGGTACGTCCATGCAAACCGTGCACCTATCTTGCATCAAGATTAGCACTATCTCCAAACAGACCAAACCGAGCTTCCACTTGAGCCTCTTCATTTAGGAGTACAATCGGGTGCGTCCAAAAGGATTTGTTAGAGAATGGTGCATCAGGCACAAACCATGCACCTATCTTGCACCGAAACTAACACTATCTCCAAACGGACCAAAGCGAGGTTACATATGACACACAACATCTAGGAGTTCCATCGGGTGTGTCCAAATTGTATTCAGGCATATAGTACGTTCCATGCAAATCGTGCACCAATCTTGCATCAAGATTAGCAGTATCTTCAAACAGTCCAAACCAAGCTTCCACTTGAGTCTCTTCACCTAGGAGTAGCAACAGGTGCGTCCAAAATGCTTTCTTAGGCTATTGTGCATAGGCGCAAACTGTGCACATATCTTCCACCGAAACTAAGACTATCTCCAAACAGACCAAAGCGAGATTTCATATGACACACATCATCTAGGAGTTCCATCGGGTGTGTCCAAATTGATTTCTGAGCATATAGTATGTTTCATGCAAACCGTGCACCTATCTTGCATCAAGATTAGCACTATCTCCAAACAAACCGAAGCGAGCATCCACTTGAGACTCTTCAGCTAGGAGCACAATCGGGTGCATCCAAAATGGTTTGTTAGAGTATGGTGCATTAGGCACAAACCATGCACCTATCTTGCATTGAAACTAACACTATCTCCAAACAAAAAAAGTGAGATATCAGATGACACACATCACCTAGGAGTTCTATAGGGTGCGTCCAAATTGATTTTCAAGCATATGGTATGTTGCATGCAAACAGTGCACGTATCTTACATGAAGATTAGCACTATCTCCAAACAAATCGTACTGAGCTTTCACTTGACCCTCTTCACCTAGGAGTACCATCGGGTGCTTCCATAATGGTTTTTGAGCCTATGGTACATTAGGCACAAACTGTACACTTATCTTGCACCAAAACTAACACTATCTCCAAATGGACCGAAGTGAGATTCCATATGACACATGTCATCTAGGAGTTCTATCGGGTGCGTCCAAATTGATTTTCGAGCATATGGTATGTCCATGCAAACCGTGCACCTATCTTGCGTTAGGATTAGCACTATCTCCAAACAGACCAAACCGAGCTTCCACTTGTGCCTCTTCAGCTAAGAGTACAATCAGGTGTGTCCAAAATGGTTTGTTAGAGTATGGTGCATTAGGCACAAACCGTGCACCTATCTTGCACCGAAACTAACACTATCTCCAAACAGACCAAGACGAGATTACATATGACACATGACATCTAGGAGTTCCATCAGGTGCGTCCAAATTGGTTTCCAAGCATATGGTACATTCCATGCAAACCATGCACCTATCTTGCCTCAAGATTAGCAGTATCTCCAAACAGACCGAACCCAAGCTTCCACTTGAGCCTCATCACCTAGGAGTACCAACAGGTGCGTCCACAATGGTTTCTTAGACTATGGTGCATTAAGCGCAAACTGTGCACCTATCTTGCACCAGAACTAACACTATGTCCAAACGGATCAAAGCGAGATTCCATGTGACACACATCATCTAAGAGTTCCATCTGGTGCCTCCAAATGGATTTCTGAGCATATGGTATGTTCCATGCAAACCGCGCACCTATCTTGCAACAAGATTAGCAGTATCTCCAAATAGACCAAACCAAGCTTCCACTTAAGCCTCTTCACCTATGAGTACATATAGGTGCGTCCAAAATGGTTTCTTATGCTATGGTGCAGTAGGTGCAAATTGTGCACCTATCTTGCACCAAAAGTAACACTGACTCCAAACAGATCGAAGCGAGATTCTATATGACACACGTCATCTAGGAGTTCCATTGGGTGCGTACAAATTGATTTCTGCGCATATGGCACATTCCATGCAAACTGTGCAACTATCTTGCATCAAGATTAGCACTATCCCTAAACAAACCAAACCGAGCTTCCATTTGAGCCTCTTCACCTAGGAGTACCAACAGGTGCGTCCAAAATGGTTTCTTAGACTATGGTGAATTAGGCGCAAACTTTTTTTGAGAGCCATTAGGCGCAAACTATGCAACTATCTTGCACCAAAACTAACACTGTCTCCAAACAGACCAAAGCGAGATTAAATATGACACACGTCATCTAGGAGTTCCATCGAGTGCGTCAAAACTGATTTCTAAGCATATGGTACGTTCCATGCAAACCGTGCACCTATCTTGCATAAAGATTAGCACCATCACCAAATAGACCGAACAAAGCTTCCACTTGAGCCTCTTCACCTCGGACCAACATGTGCGTCCAAAATGGTTTCTTAGACTATGGTGCATTTGACGGAAACTGTGCACCTATCCTGCACCGAAACTAACACTATCTCCAAACGGACCAAAGCGAGATTCCATATGACACACGTCATCTAGGAGTTCCATCGGGTGCGTCCAAATTGATTTCTGAGCATATTGTACGTTCCATGTAAACCGTGCACCTGTCTTGCATCAAGATTAGCAGTATCTCCAAGCAGACCGAACCCAGCTTGCACTTGAGCCTCTTGATCTAGGAGTACCAACAGGTGCGCCCAAAAATGGTTTCTTAGGCTATGGTGCATTAGGCACAAACTATGCACCTATCTTGCACCAAAACTAATACTATCTCCAAACGGACCGAAACGAGATTCTATATGAAACACATCATCTAGGAGTTCCATCAGGTGCGTCCAAATTGATTTTCAAGCATATGGTACATTCCATGTAAACTGTGCACCTATTTTGCATCAAGAGTAGCACTATCTCCAAATGGACTGAACCGAGCTTTCACTTGAGCCACTTCACCTAGGAGTACCATCGGGTGCGTCCAAAATTGTTTCTTAGCCTGCGGTACATTAGGCGCAAACCGTTCACTATCTTGCACCGATACTAACACTTTCTCCAAATGGACCAAAGCAAGATTACATTTGCCACACGTCATCTAGAAGTTCTATCGGATGCGTCCAAATGATTTCTGAGCATAAGGTACATTCCATGCAAACTATGCAACTTTTTTACATTAAGATTAGCACTATCTCCAAATAGACCGAACCGAGCTGATGAGGACATCAACACCAGCGATACATATCCTACATCCACCAGCGATACATATCCTACATCCTCTCCGACACAACCTATAGCTGGTCCTCTTACTCGTGCTCGTGCCCGTCAACTCAACCTTCAAGTAAGTTCAGCTTTAAACTCTTGTCAATCATATTTAGACAATGGAGACACGTGCACTTTGGTGTTGCTCAGGAATAATGGACAAGATCAGCAAGGGAAGGTTCAACTGCATTCAGAATTTGAGGCAACACCAACTTCAAGGGCTGATTGCATATGGGAATAGTGATAACTTAACAAAGGTGATTGGAGATCAGGTCCAAGCCTCCACAACATCCTCTGTCAAGTTACCACGTCGTTTCTAAAGCAAGGAAACAAAGAGTCCAAACCCAACACGTTTTGGGAGTTGGATTCGGACTGGAAAATAAATCTAACTTGTATGGATCACCACGGCGTCATATGGACTCCAACTGGGACGTTCCTATACTTGTTGGAAAGCTCATGAAGTCTACTTTCCAATGGGTCCAACCACATATCTATGCGGCTTATGAGTCGGGCGCAGTCCTTGTTTTCGTGCCGACACCTTTTCTGTTTTCGTGCTGCGTCACCCTATTTTGGACCAATGGCCCATGTATCAAGTTGAGTCCATTAGGGGCGCGTCCTAGGGTTGGAGGACGACTCTAGCACCCCTTTGGTCGTCCTCCCCTCTATTTATTTACATCTGGAGCCGCCATGAACAACTGGGTTTTGATTAGATAAAGTTTAGCCTTCGCAACTTGCTTGTAAACGCGCGTGCTGATCCAGCCGCCCGTCTTCTTGTTTTCGAAACCCCACTTCATTATAGATTGAGTTTGAAACCTTCATTTACATCTGGTAATTTAGTACTTGTTCTACTTGTTCTTGCTGGTTCTTCGATTGCTTGCAGGACGAGTGCCCTAGTGGCCGGGTGTTGCGCTCCACAAGATCGTGACAGCCATTGGAGGCGGTGTATCGGTTGCTAAGGCGCAGTCTTGAGGGCTGTAGTCGGGCCGTGAACGTCATCTCCATTCACTAATCGAGTTATCCAGCGCCTCTCATCGAAAGATCAGGCGAAAACCCTAGTGGGTTCACATCAGTTGGTAATCAGAGCAAGGTTCTTCGGTAAGAGACTTCTAATCCTTTGTTGTTATTAATTAATTTCCTATAGTCCAGAAAAGCCAAAAAAAAATATAGTAGATTAGTTTTTCCATAATCCTATTAAACCTTTGTGCCTTGGCTAGTACCGTTTTAGTTAGGGCTTGTTGAATTTGCGTTGCTTCGGTTTGTGTCGAGTTGCTGGTCTTAGTGCCTAGTCCTTTAGAGTTTCGAGTTTTTGTCACCATCTAGTCACAACTGCGTCCAATCTATTGTGGGTTGGAATTTGAGTAGATCTTGATAATAGGTGCAGCCACTTGTTGGTCTATTCTACGTTTCCATCAACGTGATCCAAAAGGAAAGATAGCACTTCATACTTGTGCTAGATATATTGAATTTTGAGGTTCAGCCTTACACTAGTGAGAGGGTGAGAGTGGTGAAGTGATATTTTGTACTATTTTGTTTATATAATCAGGTTTTGAGGTTCCCCAAAAAAAAGAAAAGAGAAAAAAAAATAAAGAAAAAAAAGAAAGAAAGAAAGAAAAAAGAAAAAAAAATCAAAAAAAGGGGATTGTTGTTCCTTTTGTTTCCAGTAGGGCTGCTCATTTTGTTTCTAGTGGTGTGCTGTGTTTTCCCTTTGTGTCCAGGCTCGCGTCTCTAGCACGGTCTAGGCTAGGACCAGCACAGTACCACCGTTGAGCGTTTATTCAGCTCGCTTTTATAACTAACGTGGTGCTAGTTCGTTCCTTGTTTCAGCCCACCTATAGCTCCACATACTCTACAGCTTGACAGGTCTTGTGCTGCAGCACCGATACACTTCGTCCATTGCTGTACACTTGTTAGCAGACGACCCCTCCTGTCAAGCAAGGTAAGAATTGGTAAGAACTTGTGTTACAGGTTGAGTGTGAGCGACTTGCTGTAGCTACATCCTAGTAGTTGTAGGGCTTTTATTTCTTCACTTGCCTTTTTGTTGTCTTTGTCTTTGAACCATGCCAGGGGCAGATGATGGTAACGAAACACCACTTACACCTCGCACTAAGGGCATCATACAACATTTTGAAAGGAAAGTGAAGCTGCACACAGAGGGACTTGATAACGACTTGCAGGTGACAAATGAAAAGCTGGGACAGTTGGAGGCTACGCAGATTGCCACAAACAACAAGCTCACAAGTTTGGAGGAATCCGTTGCTAGTGTGGACAAAAGCCTTGCTGCTCTCCTAAGGCGATTTGATGCTTTCCACACAATGGACAAAGAGAAGCATAAGGAAGAAAACAAGGAGGAAGACCGAGTGGATGGCAATTATGATGATGATTACACTGCTGATACGGAACGAGATGATCAAGACACTCATCATCGACGTCACCTACGTCACACCCGTAGAGGTATGGGTGGCCACCACCGATGCGAGGTACACAATAATAATGATGCTTTTAGTAAGATTAAATTTAAAATACCTCCTTTTGATGGTAAATATGACCCTGATGCATACATTACTTGGGAGATTGCTGTTGACCAAAAGTTTACATGTCATGAATTCCCTGAGGATACACGTGTTAGGGCTGCTACTAGTGAGTTCACCGATTTTGCTTCCGTTTGGTGGATAGAACATGGCAAGAAAAATCCTAATAACATACCTAGAACTTGGAATGCGTTGAAACAAGTCATGAGGGCAAGATTTGTTCCTTCTTACTATGCACGTGACATGATTAATAAGTTGCAGCAATTGAGACAAGGTGCTAAAAGTGTAGAAGAATATTATCAGGAATTACAAATGGGTATGCTGCGATGTAATTTAGAGGAGGAAGAAGAACCTGCTATGGCTAGATTTTTGGGCGGGTTAAATCGTGAAATCCAGGACATTCTTGCTTATAAAGATTATACTAACGTAACCCGTTTGTTTCATCTTGCTTGTAAAGCTGAAAGGGAAGTGCAGGGACGACGTGCTAGCACAAGGAGTAATATTTCTGCAGGGAAGGCTAATTCATGGCAGCAACGCGTGGCTTCAACTCCATCTACACGTATTTCTACTCCATCATCTAGTGACAAGACTCGAGCTGCCCCCACCAATTCAGTTGCGAAGACGATACAAAAGCCTGCTGCGAGTACTTCATCCGTGGCATCGACGGGTAGAACAAGCAACATACAATGTCACCGGTGCAAGGGATATGGGCACATGATGCGTGACTGTCCAAACAAGCGAGTTATGATTGTCAGGGATGATGGTGAGTACTCATCTGCTAGTGATTTTGATGAGGATACACTTGCACTGCTTGCGACTGACCATGCAGGTAATGAAGATCAAATAGAAGAACATATTAATGCAGGTGAAGCGGACCACTATGAGAGCTTGATCGTGCAGCGAGTGCTTAGTGCACAAATGGAGATGGCGGAACAAAATCAGCGACACATTTTATTCCAAACAAAGTGTGTCATCAAAGAGCGTTCTTGTCGCATGATCATTGATGGAGGTAGCTGCAACAACTTGGCAAGCAGCGATATGGTGCAGAAGCTTGCCCTCAACACCAAGCCACACCCGCATCCCTACTACATCCAATGGCTGAACAACAGTGGTAAGGCAAAGGTAACTAGACTTGTGAGAATTAATTTTTCCATCGGATCCTACAAAGATATTGTTGAATGTGATGTTGTGCCTATGCAAGCTTGTAACATTCTGCTAGGTAGACCTTAGCAATTTGATAGAGATTCTATGCATCATGGTAGATCAAATCAGTATTCTTTTCTATACCATGATCGCAAAATTGTGTTGCATCCTATGTCCCCTGAAACTATTATGCAAACTGATGTTGCTAGGGCTACTAAAGCAAAGAGCAAGAGCAATAAAAATGATAAATCTGTAATTGGTAACAAAGATGAGATAAAACTGAAAGGACGTTGTATGATAGCTACCAAATCAGATATTAATGAGTTCAATGCATCCACTTCTGTTGCTTATGCTTTGATATGCAAGGATGCTTTGATTTCAGTTGAGGATATGCAATGTTCTTTGCCCCCTGCTGTTGCTAACGTTTTGCAGGAGTATTCTGATGTGTTTCCAAGTGATGTACCAGCGGGGCTGCCTCCACTACGCGGGATTGAGCACCAAATTGATCTTATTCCTGGATCAGTTTTGCCAAATCGTGCACCATACAGGACAAACCCGGAGGAAACAAAGGAAATTCAGCGACAAGTGCAAGAACTACTAGACAAAGATTTCAAGCCTTATTTGGGTGAGGAAGATGAGCTTGAGTCGAGGACGACTCAAATGCAAGAAAGGGAGGATGATGAGGACATCAACACCAGCGATACATATCCTACATCCACCAGCGATACATATCCTACATCCACCAGCGATACATATCCTACATCCTCTCCGACACAACCTATAGCTGGTCCTCTTACTCGTGCTCGTGCCCGTCAACTCAACCTTCAAGTAAGTTCAGCTTTAAACTCTTGTCAATCATATTTAGACAATGGAGACACGTGCACTTTGGTGTTGCTCAGGAATAATGGACAAGATCAGCAAGGGAAGGTTCAACTGCATTCAGAATTTGAGGCAACACCAACTTCAAGGGCTGATTGCATATGGGAATAGTGATAACTTAACAAAGGTGATTGGAGATCAGGTCCAAGCCTCCACAACATCCTCTGTCAAGTTACCACGTCGTTTCTAAAGCAAGGAAACAAAGAGTCCAAACCCAACACGTTTTGGGAGTTGGATTCGGACTGGAAAATAACTCTAACTTGTATGGATCACCACGGCGTCATATGGACTCCAACTGGGACGTTCCTATACTTGTTGGAAAGCTCATGAAGTCTACTTTCCAATGGGTCCAACCACATATCTATGCGGCTTATGAGTCGGGCGCAGTCCTTGTTTTTGTGCCGACACCTTTTTCTGTTTTGGTGCTGCGTCACCCTATTTTGGACCAATGGCCCATGTATCAAGTTGAGTCCATTAGGGACGCGTCCTAGGGTTGGAGGACGACTCTAGCACCCCTTTGGTCGTCCTCCCCTCTATTTATTTACATCTAGAGCCGCCATGAACAACTGGGTTTTGATTAGATAAAGTTTAGCCTTCGCTACTTGCTTGTAAACGCGCGTGCTGATCCAGCCGCCCGTCTTCTTGTTTTCGAAACCCCACTTCATTAGAGATTGAGTTTGAAACCTTCATTTACATCTGGTAATTTAGTACTTGTTCTACTTGTTCTTGCTGGTTCTTCGATTGCTTACAGGACGAGTGCCCTAGTGGCCGGGTGTTGCGCTCCACAAGATCGTGACAGCCATTGGAGGCGGTGTATCGGTTGCTAAGGCGCAGTCTTGAGGGCTGTAGTCGGGCCGTGAACGTCATCTCCATTCACTAATCGAGTTATCCAGCGCCTCTCATCGAAAGATCAGGCGAAAACCCTAGTGGGTTCACATCACGAGCTTCCACTTGAGCCTCTTCAGCGGAGAGTACCAGTTGTGTCCAAAATGGTTTCTTAGAGTATGGTGTATTAGGCACAAATTGTGCACCAATCTTGCACCAAAACTAACACTTTCTCCAAATGGACAAAAGTGAGATATTAGATGACACACATCATCTAGAAGTTATATCGGGTGTGTCAAAATTGATTTTCAAGCATATGTTTTGTTTCATGCACACCGAGCACCTATCTTGCACCAAAAGTAACACTACCTCCATGTGGACCGAAGTGAGATTCCATATGACATACGTCATCTAAGAGTTCTATCGGGTGCATCCAAACTGATTTCTAAGCATATGGTACATTCCATGCAAACTGTGCACCTATCTTACATCAGGATTAGCACTATCTCCAAACAGACTAAACCAAGCATTCATTCAAGCCCCTTTACCTAGGAGTACAATCGGGTGCGTCCAAAATCATTTCTTAGCCTATGGTGTATTAGGCACAAACTGTGCACCTATCTTGCACCGAAACTAACACTGTCTCCAAACAGACCGAAGCAAGACTTTATATGACACACGTCATCTAAGTGTTCCATCGGGTGCGTCCAAATTGATTTTCGGGAATATGGTATGTCCCGTGCAAACTATGCACCTATCTTGCATTAACATTAGCACAATCTCGAAATAGACTAAACCGAGCTTCCACTTTAGCCTCTTCATCTAGAAGTACCATTAGGTGCGTCCAAAATGGTTTCTTAGACTTTGGTGCATTAAGAGCAAACTGTGCACCTATCTTGCAGCGAAACTAACACTATATCCAAACGGACCAAAGTGAGTTTCCATATGACACACGTCATCTAGGAGTTCCATCGGGTGTGTCCAAATTGATTTCTGAGCATATGGTACGTTCCATGCAAACCGTGCACCTATCTTGCATCAAGATTAGCACCGTCACCAAATAGACCGAACCGAGCTTCCACTTAAGCCTCTTCACCTCAGACCAACAGGTGCGTCCAAAATGGTTTCTTACTATGGTGCATTAGACGCAAACTGTGCACCATCTTGCACCAAAACTAACACTATCTCCAAGCGGACCAAACCGAGATTTCATATGACACACGTCATCTAGGAGTTCCATCTTGTGCGTCCAAATTGATTTCTGAGCATATGGTACGTTCTATGCAAACCATGCACCTATCTTGCATCAAGATTAGCAGTATGTCCAAGCAGACCGAACCCAGCTTGCACTTGAGCCTCTTCATCTAGGAGTACCAACAGGTGCGCCCAAAATGGTTTCTTAGGCTATGGTGCATTAGGCACAAACTATGCACCTATCTTGCACCAAAACTAACACTGTCTCCAAATGGACCGAAACGAGATTCTATATGTAACACGTCATCTAGGAGTTCCATCAGGTGCGTCCAAATTGATTTTCAAGCATAAGGTACCTTCCTTGTAAACTGTGCACATATTTTGCATCAAGAGTAGCACTATCTCCAAATGGACTGAATCGAGCTTTCAGTTGAGCCACTTCACCTAGGAGTACCATCTGGTGCGTCCAAAATAGTTTCTTAGCCTGCGGTACATTAGGCGCAAACCGTGCACCTATCTTGCACCGATACTAACACTTTCTCCAAATGGACTAAAGCAAGATTACATATGACACACGTCATCCAGAAGTTCTATTGGATGCGTCCAAATTGATTTCTAAGCATAAGGTACGTTCCATGCAAATTATGCAACTATCTTGCATCAAGATTAGCACTATCTCCAAATAGACCGAACCGAGCTTCCACTTGAGCCTCTTCAGCGGAGAGTACCGGTTGCGTCCAAAATGGTTTCTTAGAGTATGGTGTATTAAGCACAAACCATGCACCAATCATGCACCAAAACTAACACTTTCTCCAAATGGACCAAAGTGAGATATCAGATGACACACATCATCTAGGAGTTATATCGGGTGTGACCAAATTGATTTTCAAGCATATGTTTTATTTCATGCACACCGAGCACCTATCTTGCACCGAAAGTAACACTATCTCCATGTGGACCGAAGTGAGATTCCATATGACACACGTCATCTAAGAGTTCTATCGGGTGCATCCAAACTGATTTCTAAGCATATCTACATTCCATGCAAACTGTGCACCTATCTTACATCAAGATTAGCACTATCTCCAAACCGACCAAACCGAGCATTCATTTAAGCCTCTTTACCTAGGAGTACAATCGGGTGCGTCCAAACTCGTTTCTTAGCCTATGGTGTATTAGGCACAAACTGTGCACCTATCTTGCACCGAAACTAACACTGTCTCCAAACAGACCGAAGCGAGACTCCATATGACACACGTCGTCTAAGAGTTCCATCAGGTGCGTCCAAATTGATTTCCGGGAATATGGAATGTCCCGTGCAAACTATGCACCTATCTTGCATCAAGATTAGCACAATCTCCAAATAGACTAAACCGAGCTTCCACTTTAGCCTCTTCACCTAGAAGTACCAATAGATGCGTCCAAAATGGTTTCTTAGACTTTGGTGCATTAAGAGCAAACTGTGCACCATGTTGTAGTGAAACTAACAGTCTCCAAGCAAACCGAAGTGAGATACCATATGACACACATCATCTAGGAGTTCCATCGGGTGCGTCCAAATTGATTTCCGAGCATATGGTACGTTCTGTGCAAACAATGCACCTATCTTGCATCAAAATTAGCACTATCTCCAAACAGACCAGGCCAAGCTTCCACTTGAGCCTCTTCACCTTTGAGTACCAACAGATTTTCCAAAATGGTTTCTTAGACTATGGTTCATTAGGCGCAAACTATGCACCTATCTTGCACCAAAACTAACACTGTCTACAAACGGACCAAAGCGAGATTTCATATGACACACGTCATCTACGAGTTCCATTAGGTGCGTCCAAATTGATTTTCTGAGCATATGGTACTTTCCATGCAAACTGTACAGCTATCTTGCAACAAGATTAGCACTATCTCCAAATAGACCGAACCGAGCTTTCACTTGAGCCTCTTCACCTAGGAGTACCATCGGGTGTGTCCAAAATAGTTTTTTAGCCTATGGTGCATTGGGCACAAACCGTGCACCTATCTTGCACTGAAACTAACACTCTCCAAACAGACCGAACGAGATTCCATAAGATACACGTCATCTAGGAGTTCCAACGGGTGCGTCCAAATTGATTTCTGAGCATATGGTATGTTTCATACAAACTGTGCACCCATCTTGCATTAAGATTAGTACTGTCTTGAAACAAACCAAACCAAGCTTCCATTTGAGCCTCTTCAACTAACAGTACCAACAGGTGCGTTCAAAATGGTTTCTTAGACTATGGTGCATTAGGTGCAAACTGTGCACCTATCTTGCACTGAAACTAATATTGTCTCCAAACGGACTGAAGCGAGATTCCATATGACACACATCATCTAGGAGTTCCATCGGGTGCATCCAAATTTATTTCCAAGCATATGGGATATTCCATGTAAACCATGCACCTATCTTGCATCAAGGATAGCACTATCGCCAAACAGACCGAACTGAGCTTCCACTTGAGCCTCTTCTCCTAGGAGTACCAATAGGTGCATCCAAAATGATTTCTTAGCCTATGGTGCATTAGGCGCAATCCGTGCATCTATATTGCACCGAAACTAACACTGTCTCCAAATAGACCGAATCGAGATTCCATATGACACACGTCATCTAGAAGTTCCATCGGGTGCGTCCAAATTGATTTCCAAGCATATGGTTTGTCCCATGCAAACTATTTACCTATCTTGCATTAAGGTTAGCACTATCTCGAAACAGACCGAACCGAGATTCCGCTTGAGCCTCTTCACCTAGGAGTACCAATAGATGCATTCAAAATGGTTTCTTAGACTATGGTGCATTAGGCGCAAACTGTGCATCTATCCGGCACTGAAACTAATATTGTCTCCAAACGTACTGAAGTGAGATTCCATATGACACACGTCATCTAGGAGTTCCATCTGGTGCATCCAATTTGATTTTCGTGCATATGGGACATTCTACACAAACCGTGCACCTATCTTACATTAAGATTAGCACTATCTCCAAACAGACCAAACCGAGCTTTCACTTGAGCCCCTTCACCTAGGAGTACCATCGGGTGCGTCCAAAATCGTTTCTTAGAGTATGGTGCATTAGGCACAAACCGTGCAATATCTTCTTAGAGTATGGTGCATTAGGCACAAACCATACACCATCTTGCACCGAAACTAACACTATCTTTAAACAGACCAAAGCAAGATATCAGATGACACACATCATCTAGGAGTTCCATCGGGTGCATCCAAATTGATTTTCATGCATATGGTATGTTCTATGCAAACCGTGCACCTATCTTACATGAAGATTAGCACTATCTCCAAACAGATCGTACCGAGCTTTCACTTGAGCCTCTCCACCTAGGAGTAACATCGGGTGCTTCCACAATGGTTTGTGAGCCTATGGTGCATTAGAGGGAAACCGTGCACCTATCTTGCACCAGAACTAACACTATCTCTAAATGGACTAAAGTGAGATTTCGTACGACACACGTCATCTAGGAGTTCTATCGGGTGCATCCAAATTGATTTCTAAGCATATGGTACATTCATGCTAACTGTGCACCTATCTTGCATCAAGATTAGCACTATCTCCAAACAGACCAAACCGAGCTTTCACTTGAGCCCCTTTACCTAGGAGTACCATCGGGCACGTCAAAATCGTTTCTTAGCCTATGGTGCATTAGGCGCAAACCGTGCACCTATCTTGCACTGAATCTAACACTGTCTCCAAAAAGACCGAAGCTAGATTCCATGTGACACACATCACATTAGGCGCAAACCGAGCACCTATCTTGCACCAAAACTAATATTGTCTCTAAACTGACCGAAGCAAGATTCCATATGACACACGTCATCTAGGAGTTTCATTGGGAGTGTCCAAATTGATTTCTGAGCATATGATATGTTCCACACAAATAGTGCACCTATCTTGCATCAAGATTAGCAATATCTCTGAATAGACCAAACTGAGCTTCCACTTGAGCCTCTTCACCTAGGAGTACCATCGGGTGCTTCTAAAATGGTTTCTTAGCCTATGGTCCATTTGGCACAAACCGTGCATATATCTTGCACCGAAACTAACACTATCTCTAAATAGACCAAAGCGAGATTTCATATGACACACGTCATCTAGGAGTTTCATCAGGTGCGTCCATATTTTTTCCAAGCATATGGTATGTTCCATGCAAAGCATGCACCTATCTTGCGTCAAGACTAGCACTATCTGCAAATAGACCAAACCAAGATTCCACTTGAGCCTCTTCACCTAGGAGTGCCAATAGGTGTGTCCAAAATGGTTACTTAGACTATGGTGCATTAGGCATAAATTGTGCACCTATCTTGCACTGAAACTAATATTGTCTCCAAACGGACCGAAGCGAGATTCCATATGACACACTTCATCTAGGAGTTCCATCGGGTGCATCCAATTTGATTTCCAAGCATCTAGTACATTCCATGCAAACCGTGCACCTATCTTGCATCAAGATTAGCACTATCGCCAAACAGACCGAACCGAGCTTCCACTTGAGCCTCTTCATCTAGCAGTACCAATAGGTGCATCCAAAATTGTTTCTTAGCCTATGGTGCATTAGGTACAAACCGGGCAATATCTTACACCAAAACTAACATTGTCTCCAAATAGACCAAAACGAGATTCTATATGACACATGTCACCTAGGAGTTCCATCACGTGCGTCCAAATTTATTTCTGAGCATATGGTACGCTCCATGCAAACCGTGCAACTATCTTGCATCATGATTAGCACTATCTCCAAATAGACCGAACCGAGCTTCCAGTTGAGCCTCTTCATCTAGGAGTACCATCGGGTGCATCCAAAATGTTTTCTTAGAGTATGGTGCATTAGGCACAATCCGTGCACCTATCTTGCACCAAAACTAACACTATCTCCAAATAGATTGTACTGAGCTTTCACTTGAGCGTCTTCACATAGAAGTAACATTGGGTGCTTCCACAACGGTTTCTGAGCCTATGGTGCATTAGACACAAATCGTGCACCTATCTTGCACCAAAACTAACACTATCTCCAAATGGACCAAAGTGAGATTCCATATGACACACGTCATCTTGGAGTTCTATCGGGTGCATCCAAATTGATTTCTAAGCATATGGTACATTCCATGCAAACTGTGCACCTATCTTGCATCAAGATTAGCACTATCTCCAAACAGACCAAACTGAGCTTTCACTTGAGCCCCTTCACCTAGGAGTACCATCGGGTGCGTCCAAAATCATTTCTTAGAGTATGGTGCATTAGTCACAAACCTTGCAATATCTTCTTAGAGTATGGTGCATTAGGCACAAACCGTGCACCTACCTTGCACTGAAACTAACACTATCTGCAAATAGACCAAAGCGAGATATCACATGACACACATCATCTAGGAGTTCTATCGAGTGCGTACAAATTGATTATCAAGCATATGGTACATTCCATACAAACCGTGCACCTATATTACATTAAAATTAGCACTATCTCCAAATAGATCGTAGCAAGCTTTCACTTGAGCCTCTTCACCTAAGAGTACCATCGGGTGCTTCCATAATGGTTTCTTAGCCTATGGTGCATTAGGCGCAAACCATGCACCAAACTTGCACCGAAACGAACACTATCTCCAAACGGACCGAAGTGAGATTCCATATGACACACGTCATCTAGGAGTTCATCGGGTGCGTCCAAATGCTTGGAAATCAATCTGGACGCACATGATGGAATTCCTAGATGACATGTCATACGAAATCTTGCTTCGGTCTATTTGGAGACAGTGTTAGTTTCGGTGCAAGATAGGTGCAAGGTTTGCACATAATGCAGCATATGCTAAGAAACCATTTTGGACGCACTCGATGGTACTCCTAGGTAAAAGGCTCAAGTGAAAGCTCGGTTTGGTCTTTTTGGAGATAGTGCTAATCTTGATGCAAGATAGATACACAGTCTGTATGGAATGTACCATATGTTTAGAAATTAATTTGGACAGACCCGATAGAACTCCTTGATGACGTGTGTCATACGGAATCTCGCTTTGGTGTGCTGAGAGACAGTATTAGTTTCAGTGCAAGAAATGTGTACGGTTTGCGCCTAATGCACCAAAGTCTAAGAAACCATTTTGGAAGCACCTGTTGGTACTCCTAGGTGAAGAGGTTCAAGTGGAGGCTCGGTTCGGTCTGTTTAGAGATAGTGCTAATCTTGATGCAAGATAGGTGCACGATTTGCAAGGAACATACCATATGCTCAAAAATCAATTTGGATGCACCAGATGGAACTCCTAGATGACATGTGTCATATGGAATCTCACTTCGGTCCGTTTAGAGACAGTGTTAGTTTCGGTACAAGATAGGTGCATGGTTTGCACCGAATGCACCATAGGATAAGAAACCATTTTGGACGCACCCGATGGTACTCCAGGTCAAGATGCTGAAGTGAAAGCTCAGTTTTGTATGTTTGGAGATAGTGCTAATCTTGATAGAAATCAATTTGGATGCACTAGATGGAACTCCTTGATGATGTGTGTCATATGGAATCTTGCTTCGGTTCTTTTAGAGATAGTGTTAGTTTTGGTAGAAGATATGTGCACAGTTTACGCCTAATGCACCATAGGCTAAGATACCATTTTAGACGCATCCGATGGTACTCGTTGTAGAAGAGGCTCAAGTGGAGGCTTGATTTGGTCTGTTCATATATAGTGCTAATCTTGATGCAAGATAGTTGCACAGTTTGCATGGAACGTACCATATGTTAAGAAATCAATTTGGACGCACCTAATGGAACTCCTAGATGACGTGTGTCATATGCAATCTCGCTTCAGTCTGTTGGGAGACAATGTTAGTTTCGGTGCAAGATAGGTGCATAGTTTGTGCCTAATGCACCATAGTCTAAGAAACCATTTTTGACGCACCTATTTGTACTCCTAGATAAAGAGGCTCAAGTGGAAGCTCGGTTCGGTCTGTTTGGAGATAGTGCTAATCTTGATGCAAGATAGGTGCACGGTTTGCATGGAACATACCATATGCTTGGAACTCAATTTGGATGCACCGGATGGAACTCCTTGATGACGTGTGATATATGGAATCTCTCTTTGGTCTGTTTAGAAACAGTTTTAGTTTTGGTGCAAGATATGTGCATGGTTTGCGTCTAATGCACCATAGTCTAAGAAACCATTTTGGAAGCACCTGTTGGTACTTCGGTGAAGAGGGTCAAGTGGAAGCTCAGTTTGATCTGTTTGGAGATAGTGCTAATCTTGATGCAAGATAGATGCACAGTCTGCATGGAACGTACCATATGCTTAGAAATTAATTTGGACACACCCGATAGAACTCTTTAATGATGTGTGTCATATGGAATCTCGCTTTGGTGTGCTTAGAAACAGTATTAGTTTCGGTGCAAGATATGTGCACGGTTTGCACCTAATGCACCAAAGTCTAAGAAACCATTTTGGAAGCACCTGTTGGTACTCCTAGATGAAGAGGCTCAAGTGGAGGCTCGGTTCGGTCTGTTTAGAGATAGTGCTAATCTTGATGCAAGATAGGTGCATGATTTGCATTGAACATACCTTATGCTTAGAAATCAATTTGGATGCACTAGATGGAACTCCTAGATGACATGTGTCATATGGAATCTGACTTTGGTCTGTTTAGAGACAGTGTTAGTTTCGGTGCAAGATAGGTGCACGGTTTGCACCTAATGCACCATAGGATAAGAAACCATTTTGGACGCACCCGATGGTACTCCTAGGTCAAGGGGCTCAAGTGAAATCACAGTTTGGTCTGTTTGGAGATAGTGCTAATCTTGATGCAAGATAGATGCACGGTTTGCATGGAACATATGATTTAGTCAGAAATCAATTAGGACGCACCTGATATAACTCCTTGATGATGTGTGTCATATGGAATCTTGGTTCGGTTCGTTTAGAGATAGTGTTAGTTTTGGTAGAAGATATGTGAACGGTTTACACCTAATGCACCATAGGCTAAGAATCCATTTTAGACGCATCCGATGGTACTCGTAGTTGAAGAGGCTCAAGTGGAGGCTCGATTTGGTCTGTTCGGATATAGTGCTAATCATGATGCAAGATAGTTGCACAGTTTGCATGGAACGTACCATATGTTAGGAAATCAATTTGGACGCACCCAATGGAACTCCTAGATGACGTGTGTCATATGGAATCTCGCTTCGGTCTGTTTGGAGACAATGTTAGTTTCGGTGCAAGATAGGTCCATAGTTTAAGAAACCATTTTTGATGCACCTGTTTGTACTCCTAGATGAAGAGGCTCAAGTGGACGCTCGGTTCGGTCTGTTTAGAGATAGTGCTAATCTTGATGCAAGATAGGTGCACGGTTTGCATGGAGCATACCATATGCTTAGAATACAATTTGGATGCACCCGATGGAACTCCTTGATGACCTGTGTCATATGGAATCTCTCTTTGGTCTATTTAGAAACAGTGTTAATTTCGGTGCAAGATATGTTCATGGTTTGCACCTAATGCACCATAGTCTAAGAAACTATTTTGGAAGCACGAATTGGTACTTCGGTGAAGAGGCTCAGTGGAAGCTCGGTTTGATTTGTTTGGAGATAGTGCAAATTTTGATGCAAGATAGGTGCATAATTTGCATGGAACATACCATATGCTTAGAAATCAATTTGGATGCACCCAATGGAACTCCTAAATGACGTGTGTCATATGAAATCTTGCTTCGGTTCGTTTGTAAACATTGTATGTTTTAGTGCAAGATAGGTGCATAGTTTGCGCCTAATGCACCATAGTCTAAGAAACCATTTTGGACGCACTATTTGGTACTCCTGGGTGAAGAGGCTCAAGTGGAAACTTGGTTTGGTCAGTTTGGAGATAGTGCTAATCCTAATGCAAGGTAGGTGCATGGTTAGCATGGAACTTACCATATGTTTGGAAGTCAATTTCGATGCACCCGATAGAACTCCTCGATGACGTGTGACATATGGAATCTCGCTTCGGTCCATTTGGAGACATTGTTAGTTTTGGTGCAAGATAGGTGCACAGTTTGCACCTAATGCACCATAGTCTAAGAAACCATTTTGGACGCACTTGTTGGTACTCCTAGGTGAAGGGGCTCAAGTGGTTGCTCGGTTCGGTCTGTTTGGAGATATTGCTAATCTTGATGCAAGATAGGTGCACGGTTTGCATGGAACATACCAAATGCTTGGAAAATAATCTGGAAGCACATGATGGAACTCCTAGATGACGTGTGTCATACGAAATCTTGCTTCGGTATATTTGGAGACACTATTAGTTTCGGTGCAGGATAGGTGCAAGGTTTGCACATAATGCAGCATAGGCTAAGAAACCATTTTGGACGCACCCGATGGTACTCCTAGGTAAAAGGCTCAAGTGAAAGCTCGGTTTGGTCTATTTGGAGATAGTGCTAATGATGCGAACCCGCTAGGGTTTTTGGCCTGATCTTTCGATGAGAGGCGCTGGATAACTCGATTAGTGGATGGAGATGACGTTCACGGCCCGACTACAGCCCTCAAGACCGCGCCTTAGCAACCGATACACCACGTCCAACAGCCGTCACGATCTTGTGGAGCGTGACAACCAGCCCCTACGGCTCCCGTCCTGCAAGCAATCGAAGAACTAGCAAGGACGAGGAAACAAGCACTGAATTTGCAAGATAAATTGAAGGTTTCAAACTGAATCTGAATCAACAATGGGGTTCCGAAGACAAGGAGACGGGCGGCTGATCCTGCACGCGCGCCTACAAGCAAGTAGCGAAGGCTAAACTTGATCTAAACAAAACCCAGTTGTTCATGGCGGCTCTAGATGTAAATAAATAGAGGGGAGGACGACCAAAGGGGTGCTAGAGTCGTCCTCCAACCCTAGGACGCGTCCCTAATGGACTCAACTTGATACATGGGCCATTGGTCCAAAATAGGGTGACACAGCACCAAAACAGAAAAAGGTGTCGGCACGAAAACAAGGACTGTGCCCGATTCATAAGCCGCATAGATATGTGGTTGGACCCATTGGAAAGTAGACTTCATGAGCTTTCCAACAAGTATAGGAACGTCCCTGTTGGAGTCCATATGACGCCGTGGTGATCCATACAAGTTAGAGTTATTTTCCAGTCCGAATCCAACTCCCAAAACGTGTTGGGTTTGGACTCTTTGTTTCCTTGCTTTAGAAACGACGTGGTAACTTGACAGAGGATGTTGTGGAGGCTTGGACCTGATCTCCAATCACCTTTGTTAAGTTATCACTCTTCCCATATGCAATCAGCCCTTGAAGTTGGTGTTGCCTCAAATTCTGAATGCAGTTGAACCTTCCCTTGCTGATCTTGTCCATTATTCCTGAGCAACACCAAAGTGCACGTGTCTCTATTGTCTAAATATGATTGACAAGAGTTTAAAGCTGAACTTACTTGAAGGTTGAGTTGACGGGCACGAGCACGAGTAAGAGGACCAGCTATAGGTTGTGTCGGAGAGGATGTAGGACCAGCTATAGGTTGTGTCGGAGATGTAGGATATGTATCGCTGGTGGATGTAGGATATGTATCGCTGGTGGATGTAGGATATGTATCGCTGGTGT